>NC_029788.2:77824883-77825936 GCF_000816755.2 Arachis ipaensis | reverse complement strand
AAGCTAGAAATGCTTTCTCATGCTGGATCAAATTGGGTTTGGATGGATATGTGACTATAATCCTCTCAACACTTGATTTGGAAAATGCATGTGGTATAATCAGTGACCATACTTCATCTCTTCTCATGAGCAATTGACCAAGGAATTGGCTATTGATCAAGATTTGAGAGATCGAATTACAAGAAATTGTAGTTCGATCACTTAAGATTGCCAAGGAGATCAATGAGTGCATTGATTGAGGAAGAGATGAGAATGAACTTGATCCGGAGGATTGCAATATCTCTTGATCCTAATGTTCATTTTATTTTTAGTTCTTACATTTACTTTTCTTGCCATTTTACTTTTCTGCACTTTATTGCTTTCTTTACTTTTCTGTCAATTTACATTTCCTTGTTGCTTATCACTCCATTATGATTCGTCTAACTAGGATAATCAATTAACAATTGATTGCTTAATCCGTTAATCTCTGTGGGATTCGACCTCACTCTATTGTGAGTTTTACTTGACGACAATTCGGTATACTTGCCGAAGGGAAATTTGTTGCGAGACAAGTTTTCCGTGCATCAGAACCTCTGCTTTCCTGCTGTCTTCATCCAATCAGTCTTACTTCTTTCCATGGCCGGCTTTCTGTAAGGACATCACCATTGTCAATGGCTACTTTTTATCCTCTCTGGAAAATGGTCCGATGCACTGTCACTGCATGGCTAATCGTCTGGAGGCATCACCCTTGTCAATGGTTACATTCCATCCTCTTGTGAAAATGGTCCAAATGCTCTGTCACAACACGGCTAATCATTTGAGGTTCTCGATCATACTGGAATAGGATTCACCCTCCTTTTGCGTCTGTCACTACGCCCAGCACTCGCGACTTTGAAGTTCGTCACAGTTATTCAATCCCAGAATCCTACTCGGAATACCACAGACAAGGTTTAGACTTTCCAGATTCTCATGAATGCCGCCATCAATCTAGCTTATACCACGAAGATTCTGATTAAGAGATCCAAGAGATACTCATTCAATCTAAGGTGGAACGGAAGTGGTTGTCAGGCACGC
>NC_029788.2:77823519-77824816 GCF_000816755.2 Arachis ipaensis | reverse complement strand
GGTCATTCTTGGAGTTGAACGCCAGGTTGTAACGTATTTCTGGCGTTCAACTCTGGTTTGTGACGTGTTTCTAGCGTTTAACTCCAGACAGCAGCGTAGAACTGGCGTTTAACGCCCTTTTACTTCATCTAAACTCGGTCAAAGTATAGACTATTATACATTGCTGGAAAGCCCTGGATGTCTACTTTCCAACGCAATTCGAAACGCGCCATTTTGAGTTCTGTAGCTCCAGAAAATACACTTTGAGTGCAGGGAGGTCAGAATCCAACAGCATCAGCAGTCCTTCTTCTACCTCTGAATCTGATTTTTGCTCAAGTCCCTCAATTTCAACCAGAAAATACCTGAAATCAAAGAAAAACACACAAACTCATATTAAAGTCCAGAAATATGAATTTAACATAAAAACTAATGAAAACATCCCTAAAAATAACTAGATTCTCCTAAAAACATACTAAAAACAATGCCAAAAAGCGTATAAATTATCCGCTCATCACAACACCAAACTTAAATTGTTGCTTGTCCCCAAGCAACTGAAAATCAAATAGGATAAAAAGAAGAGAATATACTATAAATTCCAAACTATCAATGAAACATAGCTCCAATCAGATGAGCGGAACTTGTAGCTTTTTGCCTCTTGAATAGTTTTGGCATCTCACTTTATCCATTGAGGTTCAGAATGATTGGCATCTATAGGAACTCAGAGTTCAGATAGTGTTATGGACTCTCCTAGTTCAGTATGATGATTCTTGAACACAGCTATTTTATGAGTCTTGGCCGTGGCCCTAAGCACTTTGTTTTCCAGTATTACCACCGGATACATAAATGCCACAGACACATAACTGGGTGAACCTTCTCAGATTGTGACTCAGCTTTGCTAAAGTCCCCAATTAGAGGTGTCCAGGGTTCTTAAGCACACTCTTTTTTTTTTGCTTTGGACCTTGACTTTAACCGCTCAGTCTCAAGTTTTCACTTGACACCTACACGCCACAAGCACATGGTTAGGGACAGCTTGGTTTAGCCGCTTAGGCCAGGATTTTATTCCTTTAGGCCCTCCTATCCACTGATGCTCAAAGCCTTGGCATCCTTTTTATTACCCTTGCCTTTTGGTTTTAAGGGTTACTGGCTTTTTGCTCTTGCCTCTTAGTTTTAAGAGCTTTTGGTGTAACGACCCAATTTTCAGTACGCCTAGGACATACCAGAAACCGAGTGCTACTAATTTGTCATCCTAATTATTATCTATTATTTATTATATGAGCCTGATTCGTTGTTAAAAGCGTAGTTAGTTAGTGAGGTACTT
>NC_029788.2:77822819-77823494 GCF_000816755.2 Arachis ipaensis | reverse complement strand
TCGGGGTTGTTACATTCTACCCTCCTTAAAGAAAATTTTTCCCTCAAAATTTAACATGCGCATAAGAAGTTATAGTATTATCTAGCACAAACAAAACCATAGTGTGGTACTCACCTCGAGTGGAAGAATTATATGCATTTGTGTTGCCAGCAGTTACGGTAAAAACCCTTCCTTGTTGTTTTGGCCTTGCTGGATCTCGAACAAACCTCCTTGGGCAAATCCTAGCTATGTGTCCAGGTTCTCCGCAAGCATAACAATGGTTTGTCTCATACTGACATGGTATGTTACCATGATCTTTCCCACACCTTGAGCATACTGAAATATCCTGAATTTCCTGAGGTTGACCTCTTTCTTCCTCTCCCAGATTATTGTTGTCGTATTTGCCATTGTTACGAGCGAGAAAGTTACCATTTCGTTGATTCCTATTTTGGCGATGGAACTGACCACTGAACTTAAAGTTACGACCTTGAGGGGCTAGATCTTGAATAAAGTCTCTTCTTGAGGTTTCCTTACGATCTGCTCGAGCTATCGCCACCTTTTTCGAACATTCTTCCACTAGTTTACTTTTATTCACCAGTTCAGCAAAATTTCTTATCTCTAATAGAACTACTGAACTCATCAGATCCCCACGAAGGCCCCCTTCGAACTTCAAACACTTCCATTCTTCAAAGTCAG
>NC_029788.2:77819687-77822722 GCF_000816755.2 Arachis ipaensis | reverse complement strand
AATGAAGCATAGTCAGTCCACTCCCCAGGCTCTACTGGGAACGAACTGCTCTGATACCAAATTGTAACGACCCAATTTTCAGTACGCCTAGGACATACCAGAAACCGAGTGCTACTAATTTGTCATCCTAATTATTATCTATTATTTATTATATGAGCCTGATTCGTTGTTAAAAGCGTAGTTAGTTAGTGAGGTACTTTTTTTTTTTCTGAAAACGTTTGGATTAATAAACATAATCATTTATAATCAATTCACAAATAATAACAGATAAAACAGTTATAAGCAACCACACATAAATACATCACAAGTAGCTAGCAACATTCAGTTATCCAGCCTTTATTAGAGTATAGACCTTTAGTTAGAACACCCCTAGATATAGCTAAATAATATCTATATACATATATATACATACAACATCCTAGGCCCTGACCTATTCAAGAAGTCCCTAAGCTGGCGCCCAGGCTAGCCTAGACTATATACTCACCTAGTCCCTCTAAACTACTAAAGCGAGGGAAAGTACGTTCTAGGTCTTCAAAACTCAAGTCAGGTGGAACGTCACCAAAAGATAGAACATCATCTGCTACTTCCCTGCACGATCAGACTTTTCCACAGGACGTCTCTCTGGTACCTCATGAAGTAGCCACACAACAGGAGTCTCGTACACAGGATTTAGGTTAAAGTTCACGTACAAACGGGGTGCAGACATTAGCTGGTCTCACAGTATTTACATATAAACAGAGAACGGGATTCACCCTAGACTCAGAAGACTACCTAGAGCGGAATCCTTTTCGCAAACGATCGTCAGTGAACTACGGAAAGGAACTCTTGCTTTCATCTGAAGGGGGAAGGGAGAGAGAAGGGGTAAGAACTGGGGAGTTCTTAGTAGGGTCGGGGTTATTAGTTAAGTTCATTAATTCCGTGTGGTTTAGAAGATAAATAGCAGAATACCGAGAAGCAGTAGACAGAAGAAACAGATAAATAGAGAAAATAGAAAGCAAAACACAAGTAAGAACAAGGAATGAGTCCACCTTAGTGATGGTGGCGTTTCCTTTTTGAGGAACCAATGATGTCCTTGAGCTCTTCTATGTCTCTTCCTTGTCTTTGTTGCTCCTCCCTTATTGCTTTTTGATCTTCTCTTATTTCATGAAGGATAATGGAGTGCTCTTGATGTTCCACCCTTAATTGTCCCATGTTGGAACTTAATTCTCTTAGAGAGGTGTTGATTTGCTCCCAATAGTTTTGTGGAGGAAAATGCATTTGAGGCATCTCCGGGATCTCATGGTGATGAGCTTCATACGTCTCTTGAGATCCATGAATGTGCTCTCTTGCTTGCTCTATCCTTTTCTTGGTGATGGGCTTCTCTTCCTCAATGGGAATGTCTCCTTCTATGAATGCTCCAGCTGAGTAACATAGATGGCAAATAAGATGAGGAAAAGCTAGCCTTGCCCCAGGAGAGGGCTTTTCGGCTATTTTGTAGAGTTCAAGGGAGATGACTTCATGAACTTCTACTTCCTCTCCAATCATGATGCTATGGATCATGATGGCCCGATCCACAGTAACTTCAGATCGGTTGCTAGTGGGGATAATGGAGCGTTGGATGAACTCCAACCATCCTCTAGCTACAGGCTTGAGATCCAGTCTTCTTAGTTGAACCGGCTTGCCTTTGGAGTCAATCTTCCATTGAGCTCCTTCCACACATATGTCCATGAGGACTTGGTCCAACCTTTGATTAAAGTTGACCCTTCTAGTGTAGGGGTGTGCATCTCCTTGCATCATAGTCAAGTTGAACGCCAACCTCACATTTTCCGGACTAAAATCTAAGTATTTCCCCCGAACCATTGTAATATAATTCTTTGGGTTTGGGTTCTTACTTTGATCATGGTTCCTAGTGATCCATGCATTGGCATAGAACTCTTGATCCATTAGGATGCCGACTTGTTGGATGGGGTTTGTTAGAACTTCCCAACCTCTTCTTTGGATTTCATGTCGGATCTCTGGATACTCATTCTTCTTGAGCTTGAAAGGGACCTCGGGGATCACCTTCTTCTTGACCACAACATCATAGAAGTGGTCTTGATGAGCTCTGGAGATTAATCTTTCCATCTCCCATGACTCGGAGGTGAAAGTTTTTGTCTTCCCTTTCCCTTTTCTAAAGGATTCTCCGGTCTTAGGTGCCATCAATGGTAATAGAAAAACAAAAAGCTTATGCTTTTACCACACCAAACTTAGAATTTTTGCTCCCCCTCGAGCAAGAGGAGAAAGAATAGATGAAGAAGAAGAAGAGAATGTGGAGGAGAGGGGGAGGGGTGTATTCGGCCAGGAAGAGAAGAGAAGGTTGTGTTGTGTGAAAATGAGGAAGAATGGAGGGCTATATATAGGGAAGGGAGGGGGGTAAGGTTCGGCCATAAGGGTAGGTATTGGGTGGGAAATTGATTTTGAATTTTGAAGGTAAGTGGGGTTTATGAGGTAGGTTTATGGGGAAGAGTGGATGGATGTGAGTGGTGAAGTGGTGATAGGGAAGAGAGATTGAGGTGATTGGTGAAGAGTTTTGGGGAAGAGTGTTTATGGGATTTTGTGAAAAAGGGGAGAGAAGAAGTGAGTGGAGGTAGGTGGGGATCCTGTGGGGTCCACAGATCCTGAGGTGTTCAAGGATTTACAACCTTGCACCAAATTAGGCATGCAAAATGCCCTTGCACACAACTCTGGGCGTTCAGCGCCAGATTGGTGCTTGTTCTGGGCGTTGAACGCCCATTTGTTGCCCATTTCTGGCGTTGAACGCCAGAACCATGCTTGTTCTAGGCATTCAGCGCCAGCTCTTCTCCAGGGTGCAATTCTGGCGTTCAAACACCCAGATGCTGCCCATTTTGGGCGTTCAGCGCCAGAACCATGCTCTGTTCTGGCATTGAACGCCAGCCAGGTGCTTCTTACTGGCGTTTAAACGCCAGTAAGGTCTTCCTCCAGGGTGTGATTTTTTTTTCTGCTGTTTTTGATTCCGTTTTCAATTTTTATATTTATTTTGTGACTCCACATGATCA
>NC_029788.2:77816399-77819664 GCF_000816755.2 Arachis ipaensis | reverse complement strand
TGCACTAAGGTACTTGGCAACTTGCTCTTCAGTAACATCTTCATTCTCTTCAGAAGAAGAATACTCATCAGAGCTCATAAATGGCATAAGGAGGTTTAATGGAATCTCTATGGTCTCTAGATGAGCCTCAGATTCCTTTGTTTCCTCAGAGGGAAACTCCTTATTGATCACTGGACGTCCCAGGAGGTCTTCCTCACTGGGATTCACGTCCTCTCCTCCCCTTACAGGTTCGGCCATGGTAATTAATTCAATGGCCTTGCACTCTCCTTTTGGATTCTCTTCTATATTGCTTGGGAGAGTACTAGGAGGGATTTCAAGAGGAGGAAAGAACTTGGCTAAGAAAGCCTTGACCAGCTTATCCCAAGAGTTCAGGCTATCCTTAGGTTGAGAGTCCAACCATACTCTAGCTCTGTCTGTTACAGCAAAAGGGAAAAGCACGAGCCTGTAGACTTCAGGATCTACTCCATTAGTCTTAACAGTATCACAGATCTACAAGAATTCAGTTAAGAACTGAAAAGGATCTTCAGATGGAAGTCCATGGCACTTGCAGTTCTGCTGCATCAGAGAAACTAGCTGAGGTTTCAGCTCAAAATTGTTTGCTCCAATGGCAGGAATGGAGATGCTTCTTCCATGTAAATTGGAATTAGGTGTAGTAAAGTCACCAAGCATTCTCCTTGCATTATTGTTGTTGGGTTCGGCTGCCATCTCCTTTACTTGTAGGAAATTTTCAATAAGGTTGTCTCTGGATTGTTGTAATTTAGCTTCTCTTAGTTTCCTCTTCAGAGTCCTTTCAGGTTCTGGATCAGCTTCAACAAGAATGCCTTTTTCCTTGTTCCTGCTCATAAGAAAGAGAAGAGAACAAGAAAAGAAGAGGAATCCTCTATGTCATAGTAAAGAGGTTCCTTATTGTTAGTAGAAGAAGAAAAGGAATAGGGGTGAAGAAGAATGAAGAATCCAAACACAAGGGTAAGGATAGGAGCAGTGATGTGAGATGAAGAGAAGTGTTAGTAGATGAACAAATAATTAGAAGGAGTTGAGGGAGAAGGATTTTCGAAAATTATTTTTGAAGAAGGGTTAGTGATTTTCGAAAATAGTTTCTGAAAAAGATGGTAGTTTTCGAAAATTAAAATCAAAAATTAAAATAATTAGTTAATTAAAAAGAAATTTTGAAAAAGACGAGAGATATTTTCGAAAATTAGAGAGAGAGAGTTAGTTAGGTGGTTTTGAAAAAGATAAGAAACAAACAAAAAGTTAGTTAGTTAGTTGAAACAAATTTTGAAAAGATAAGAAGTTAGGAAGTTAGAAAAGATATTTTGAAATCAAATTTTTGAAAAAGATAAGATAAGAAGATATTTTTGAAAAGATATGATAGAAATTAGTTTTTGAAAAAGATTTGATTTTTTTTTTAAATCACAATTAATGACTTGATTCACAAGAAATCACAAGATATGATTCTAGAACTTAAAGTTTGAATCTTTCTTAACAAGTAACAAACTTGAAATTTTTGAATCAAAACATTAATTTATGATGTTATTTTCGAAAATTTGATGTAAAATTAAGAAAAATATTTTTGAAAAATATTTTTTTGAAATTTTTGAAAATAGATAAGAAAAATGAAAAAGATTTAATTTTTGAAAAAGATTTTGAAAAAGATAAGATTTTTAAATTGAAAATTTGATTTGACTCGTAAAAACAACTAGATTTTAAAATTTTTTTGAAAAGGTCAAATCTAATTTTCGAAATTTTAAGAGAGAAAAAGGGGAAGATATTTTTTTTTTGATTTTTTGAATTTTTATGATGAGAGAGAAAAAACATGAACATGATGCAATGCATGAAAGTTATGGATCAAAACAATGAATGCATGCAAGAATGCTATGAATGTCAAGATGAACACCAAGAACACTTTGAAGATCATGATGAACATCAAGAACATATTTTTGAAAATTTTTAATGCAAAGAAAACATGCAAGACACCAAACTTAGAAATATTTCATGTTTAGACACTATGGATGAAAAAATGCACATGTAAAACAAGAAAAGATGCAAAACAAGAAAACATCAAGATCAAACAAGAAGATTTATCAAGAACTTGAAGATCATGAAGAACACTATGAATGCATGAATTTTTTTTCGAAAAATGCAGGATGAACATGCAATTGACACCAAACTTTAAATCTGACTCAAGACTCAAACAAGAAATACAAAATATATTTTTTTTTATTTTTATGATTTTATGATTTTTTTGTATTTTCTTTTAATTTTTTTCGAAAATCATTTTGAAAAAGAAAAATAAGGATTCCAAAATTTTTAATATGAATTCAAGGAATCTTATGCTCTTTAGTCTAAAGCTCCAATCAAAGGGTCAGGCATGGCTTAATAGCCAGCCAAGCTTTAGTATGTAACTCAGACATGACACGCCTGACATTCCCTATCCAGAAGAATTAGACATGGCTTTACAGCCAGCCAGGCTTCAACATGCTTCATGAAACACTAGAATTCATTCTTAAAAATTATGAAGAAAAATATATTTTTGAAAATATTTTTATTTTAAAATTTTTTTCGAAAACAAAGGAGAAATTTTTTGAAAGATTTTTGAAAAATTTTTGAAAAGAAAACGAAAAAGAAAATTACCTAATCTGAGCAACAGGATGAACCGTCAGTTGTCCAAACTCGAACAATCCCCGGCAACGGCGCCAAAAACTTGGTGCACGAAATTGTGATCTCAGGCAACGGCGCCAGAAACTCTGTACGCACGTCTTAATAAATCATTTTTCATTCACAACATCGATACAACTAACCAGCAAGTGCACTGGTTCGTCCAAGTAATAAACCTTACGTGAGTAAGGGTCGATCCCCTGGAGATTATTGGTATGAAGCAAGCTATGGTCACCTTGTAAATCTCAATCAGGCGGATATAAAATAGTTATGGAGTTTTCGAAATTTAATAATAAACTAAGGATAGAGATACTTATGTAAATCATTGGTGAGAGTTTCAGATAAGCACATAGAGATGCTTTCGTTCCTCTGAACCTCTGCTTTCCTGCTGTCTTCATCCAATCAGTCTTACTCCTTTCCATAGCCGGCTTTCTGTAAGGAAATCACCGTTGTCAATGGCTACTTTTTATCCTCTCTGGTAAATGGTCCGATGCGCTGTCACTGCATGGCTAATCGTCTGGAGGCATCACCCTTGTCAATGGCTGCATCCTATCCTCTTGTGAAAATGGTCCAAATACTTTGTCACAGCACGGCTAATCATCTGAGGTTC
>NC_029788.2:77808283-77812665 GCF_000816755.2 Arachis ipaensis | reverse complement strand
AATCATCTGAGTCATCTGAGGTTCTCGATCATACTGGAATAGGATTCACCCTCCTTTTGCGTCTGTCACTACGCCCAGCACTCGCGAGTTTGAAGTTCATCACAGTCATTCAATCCCAGAATCCTACTCGGATTACCACAGAGACTTTTCGGTCACTGCATGGCTAATCGTCTGGAGGCATCACCCTTGTCAATGGCTGCATCCTATCCTCTTGTGAAAATGGTCCAAATACTTTGTCACAGCACGGCTAATCATCTGAGGTTCTCGATCATACTGGAATAGGATTCACCCTCCTTTTGCGTCTGTCACTACGCCCAGCACTCGCGAGTTTGAAGTTCATCACAGTCATTCAATCCCAGAATCCTACTCGGATTACCACAGACAAGGTTTAGACTTTTCGGATTCTCATGAATTCCGCCATCAATCTAGCTTATACCACGAAGATTCTCATTAAGAGATCCAAGAGATACTCATTCAATCTAAGGTAGGACGGAAGTGGTTGTCAGGCATGTGTTCATAGGGAATGATGATGATTGTCACATTCATCACATTCATGTTGAAGTGCGAATGAATATCTTAGAAGCGGAATAAGTTGAATTGAATAGAAAAATAGTAGTACTTTGCATTAATTCATGAGGAACAGCAGAGCTCCACACCTTAATCTATAGAGTGTAGAAACTCTACCGTTAAAAATACATAAGTGAAAGGTTCAGGCATGGCCGAATGGCCAGCCCCCTAAACGTGATCAATAGTCTCCTAAGATGAATAATAGATTAAAACTGAGACCAAAGATGTCTAATACAATAGTAAAAAGTCCTATTTATACTAAACTAGTTACTAGGGTTTACAAAAGTAATTAATTGATGCATAAATCCACTTCCGGGGCCCACTTGATGTGTGCTTGGGCTGAGCTTGAATGTTACACGTGCAGAGGTCATTCTTGGAGTTGAACGCCAGGTTGTAACGTATTTCTGGCGTTCAACTCTGGTTTGTGACGTGTTTCTGGCGTTTAACTCTAGACAGCAGCGTAGAACTGGCGTTCAACGCCCTTTTACATTGTCTAAACTCGGTCAAAGTATGGACTATTATACATTGCTGGAAAGCCCTGGATGTCTACTTTCCAAATCAATTAGAAGCGCACCATTTTGAGTTTTGTAGCTCCAGAAAATCTACTTTGATTGCAGGGAGGTCAGAATCCAACAGCATCAGCAGTCCTTCTTCTACCTCTGAATCTGATTTTTGCTCAAGTCCCTCAATTTCAGCCAGAAAATACCTGAAATCACAGAAAAACACACAAACTCATAGTAAAGTCCAGAAATATGAATTTAACATAAAAACTAATTAAAAAATCCCTAAAAGTAACTAGATTCTCCTAAAAACATACTAAAAACAATGCCAAAAAGCGTATAAATTATCCGCTCATCAGGGTGCACGACCGAAAGTTGTGCCAGAGTGGTGCTGGACTGTTGCTGAATGCACAAGCCTTACCACGCGAACGCATGGCTCACGCGTCCGCGTCATCTCCCTATAATGACCACTCACGCGATCGCGTCAATCACGCGACCGCGTCACCCTGGATTTTGGCAATACTAAGTTTTGAACAGAGAGTTGTGCGAGCGCGAGGATGCCTTCGCGCCAGTAGCACAAAACGCGTCACGCGTCCGCGTGACCGTCGCGACCGCGTCGACTAATTTAAGCGCAAGTCGCGCGAACGCGTCCCCCACGCGTCCGGGTTGCTTGCGCCGCACAGCTTATCCTAATTTGCCAAATATCTTATCTTCTCTTCCCCAAATCCTACTTTTCTTTTCCCTCCTCATTATTTTCTTCCCCTTTCTTCCACCTTCCTTCCTTCTCACTTTCTACTTTCTCTCTCTCACCACCATTAACAAGGTTTTTCTTTTCTTCCCCCTCCTTACTTTTCTATTCTTCTTAATTTATGTTTTCTTCTCCTTTTCTTTTTCTTTTTATTTTCATTATTCATGTTTTCTTTTTTTTCTTTCTTTTTCTTTTAATTGGTGTTAGATATTTAGTAGGGTCATTATTATTCCTTTTGTTTACTTGTGCATTGTTGCAACATTGTTTGGCAATTATATATCAATTTTTAAAAGGGTTGCTTGCATGTTTAATTTAATACTTTCAATAGCTTCTTTACCATGCATGCTATGTGTTTGTGAAAACGCCCGTATGGCATTGTGTACTATTTTTGAATTATTTTATTCTCCTACTCTAAATGCTTGCTTTTCACAAAATCCTTTTTCATATCATATTAATTTAATATACTTGTCATTACAAACAAATTATCAATTTGAAAGGCTTGGTAATCTAACTTGAACATTAAATGCTTGATCTATGCTACTCATGCCTTTGCCTGCATGCCAATAAACACCTTGCATTTAATTGTCATCATATGCACTAGCTATTTTCCGTTGATAACTTTTCATACGTAGTCATGACCATGTGTTAACATCATTTATCTTTTAATGTGCATTACATATACCACCTTTCCCGTTCACTTCCTTGCTCTATCCCTTAACATTTTGACATACTTTCTCTTTTCTCCCTTTTAGGATGGCCACCAAGAAAGGCAAGGAGAAAGCTGCTCCCAAATCAACAGCAAGAAGAGGAACAAAACGAGCATTAGTAGCAGAGCCTTCTTCAACTACAGTAAAGCCCTCAACGAAAAGAATTAAGAGGATTATAAAGGTTTATGATAAAGAGAAAGCCTTCCCAGCAAAGGACACTGCGCGATTTACCAATCGCTACTGTGAGCAGATGTTCCCCATCCTGGCAGAAAGGAGTTACAACAATGAATACCTTCTTATCCTCCCAAACCATATTGCTGAATTTGTTGAGCCACAAATTGCACGAAGACAATGGGGTTTCCTACAGAGACAGCCACAATAGGTCAATCTTTCCTGGGTTGTCGAGTTCTACTCCAACTTCCATCTACCGACCCTGCAGTCTATTTATGTTTGTCAGAAGCAAATCCCCATCACAGAAGAGGCCATTCAACGAGCTTTAGATCTTCCCCCTACTCCAGAAGGACTGGACGCATTTCAAGAAGCCACACTCAAGTGCCAGATGTACCAATTTGACTGGGACGCTGTCCTCCGAGTTATCGCACTACCTGGCAGCAGATGGATCTACGGATACCATCGTTCCCGTCCTAAGGAAATATCGGCTTCTGCACTTACCTTGGAGGCTCGCGTATGGGAACAGATTATGTCCCATTATGTCTTTCTGAGCACCCACGAGTCCTCCTTCACTGCATACATGGCCGTTCTACTATGGTGCATCCTTACAGACCAGCCTCTGAACCTACCAAGACACATCCAAAATGCCATGGGACACGTACAAATTGCGAGCAACTTACCTTTTCCTGCCTTGGTTTCAGATCTCGTCTCATCAGCCAGAGTCTCCTACAGAGCTGGGGACACCAAAGCCATGCTTCCACGGGATGATCAGTATGTCCCTAACGGAAAATATATCAGACCTTCAGCAGCCACTACAAGCCAGCCTACTGAACCGGCTGAGGACATTCCTCCTTCAACAACACAAGCACCTACAACAAACTAACTGTTCCATCAGATACTTGAAAGGTTGGATCAGCAAGAACAGAAAGCGAAGCTAAGAGAGCGCCGTAACAAGCGCCGATTCACACACCTCAAGGAGCTGCTTAAGGGAAAATACAGAGACTCAAACACCCCGGACTCCATTTCCTTTACCAGCACAAGGAGCCATGACGGTCCCGACTGTGGAGATACTGCTACCAGCCCACCTTTGTTCCTGACAGATGGCATCGATGATGGTGCAAAGCCTTAATTGTGGGGAGGTCGGTCAGTATCTGACTTCCGAAGGTAATTTCTCTTCCCTAACACCAATAAAATAGAATATTTAGTTAGGTTTTATTTTGTAGAATAGAATAGATTGCACAGTAATAGATTAGTTGCATGCATGTTCCACTTGATTGAAAAGACAGTAAGTTTCTTCTAAGACCCTATTTTTAGAATAAAATTTCACTAATTTTAATTAAAACTTTTATGTTAAATCTGCTTGAAGTTATATTTGGAACATGGTTTTTGAGCTAAAGAACACACAACCTGTGAGATTTGAGCCTTTATACATGGTTACATTATTTAATCATAATTATTTCATTCTTGTGTGTTTACTTCTCTATGATTGTAATTTATATTTTGTTTCATCCTATATGTCCAATGTTTAATATACTTATATGCTTGCACATGATTGAGGCCATTATTTGTTTAGCTCACTTATCTAAATTAAGCCTACCCTTTCAATTACCTTTGTTAGCCACTTTGAGCCTTTAAATTCCATTTATTATGCATTTTACCACATTACTAGCCTTAAGCGGAAAAACAATT
>NC_029788.2:77806602-77808268 GCF_000816755.2 Arachis ipaensis | reverse complement strand
CATAAATATAAATACTTATTGTGCAATGATGGAGAATATGTTGGGGTTTTGGAGATGCTTTGTCTTCTTTATTTCAGTTTTTCTCTTGTACTCCTCTTCACATACGCAAGGCTCCTTCCATGGCAAGCTGTATGTAGGGTGTCACCGTTGTCAATGGCTACTTCTCGTCTTCTCAGTGAAAATGGTCCAAATGCTCTGTCACAGCACGACTAATCATCTGTTGGTTCTCGATCATGTCGGAATAGAATCCCTTGATTCTTTTGCGTCTGTCACAACGCCCAACAATCACGAGTTTGAAGCTCGTCACAGCCATTCAATCCTTGAATCCTACTCGAAATACCACAGACAAGGTTTAGACTTTTCGGATTCTCATGAATGCCGCTATCAATTCTAGCTTATACCACGAAGATTCTAATTAAGAAATCTAAGAGATACTCATTCAATCTGATGTAGAACGGAGGTGGTTGTCAGGCACATGTTCATGGATTGAGGAAGGTGATGAGTGTCACGGATCATCACCTTCTTCATAGTGAAGCGCGAATGAACATCTTAGATAGGAACAAGCGTGTTTGAATGGAAAACAGAGATAATTGCATTAATTCATCAAGACGCTGCAGAGCTCCTCACCCCCAACAATAGATTTTAGAGACTCATGCCGTCAAAGAGTACAAAGTTCAGATCTAAAAATGTCATGAGATCCAAAATAAATCTCTAAAAGTTGTTTAAATACTAAACTAGTAACCTAGGTTTACAGAAAATGAGTAAACTATGATAGATAGTGCAGAAATCCACTTCTGGGGCCCACTTGGTGTGTGCTAGGGCTGAGACTTAAGCTTCTCACGTGCATGGGCTGTTTTGGGCGTTCAATGCCAGGTTGTAACTTGTTTCTGGCGTTGAACTCCAACTTGTAACTTGTTTCTGACGCTGGACGCCAGACTGCAACATGGAACTGGCGTTGAACGCCATTTTACTCGTCTATCCTTGAGCAAAGTATGGATTATTATATATTTCTGGAAAGCCCTGGATGTCTATTTTCCAACGCAATTGAGAGCGCGCCATTTGGAGTTCTGTAGCTCCAGAAAATCCACTTTGAGTGCAGGGAGGTCAGAATCCAACAGCATCAGCAGTCCTTTTTCAGCCTGAATCAGATTTTTGCTCAGCTCCCTCAATTTCAGCCAGAAAATACCTTAAATCACAGAAAAACACACAAACTCATAGTAAAGTCCATAAATGTGATTTTTAATTAAAAACTAATAAAAATATACTAAAAACCAACTAAATCCTACTAAAAACTAAGTAAAAACAATGCCAAAAAGCGTATAAATTATCCGCTCATCACAACACCAAACTTAAATTGTTGCTTGTCCCCAAGCAACTAAAAACAAAGTAGGATAAAAAGAAGAGAACATACAATGAATTCCCAAAACATCTATGAAGATCAGTGTTAATTAGATGAGCGGGGCTATTAGCTTTTCGCTTCTGAACAGTTTTGGCATCTCACTTTATCCTTTGAAGTTCAGAATGATTCGCATCTATAGGAACTCAGAATTTAGATAGTGTTATTGATTCTCCTAGTTCAGTATGTTAATTCTTGAACACAGCTACTTTATGAGTCTTGGCCGTGGCCCTAAGCACTCTGTTTTCCAGTATTACCACCGGATACATA
>NC_029788.2:77804323-77806505 GCF_000816755.2 Arachis ipaensis | reverse complement strand
GAAAAACAAAAGCAATGCTTTTACCACACCAAACTTAAAAGGTTTGCTCGTCCTCGAGAAAAAGAAGAAAGAAGTGGAGAAGATGGAGGAGATAGAAGTGTGTGAATGGGTGGGTTTGGGAGGAAAATGGTTTGAATTTGAATGGTGAGGTAGGTGGGGATCCTGTGGGGTCCACAGATCCAGTGGGTCAAGGATTTAGCATCCCTGCTCCAATTAGGCGTACAAAATGCCCTTACTGTGCAATCATGGCGTTTAACGCCAGACTGCTGCCTGTTTCTGGCATTAAACGCCCAAATGTAGCCTGTTTCTGGCGTTTAACACCAGACTGATGCTTGTTTCTGGCATTAAACGCCAGCTTGGTGCTTTTTTCTGGCGTTAAACGCCAGACAGATGCTTGTTTCTGGCGTTTAAACGCCAGAATCATCTTCCTCCAGGGTATGCTATTTTTCATGCTGTTTTTCATTCTGTTTTTGATTTTCTATTTCTTTTTGTGACTTCACATGATCATCAACCTAAAGAAAACATAAAATAGCAATGGAAAATAAATAGATATAATTAAATAACATTGGGTTACCTCCCAACAAGCGCTTCTTTAATGTCAATAGCTTGATAGTGAGCTCTCATGGAGCCTCACAGATAATCAGAGCAAGGTTGGGACCTCCCAACACCAAACTTAGAGTTTGGTTGTGGCCTCCTAACACCAAACTTAGAGTTTGACTGTGGGGGCTTTGGTTGACTCTGCAGTGAGAGAAGCTTTTCATGCTTCCTCTCCATGGTTATAGAAGGAGAACCTTGTGTCTTATAGTTTGCAATGTCTTCAAACCACAGAGCTTCCTGAATAGCAAACAATTTCTCATTCGGAAAGGTTTCAGAGATCTCAGTAGGAAGGAGGGATGCTCCTGCTACTGGTTCTATCCGGGACAGGTGATCAGCTACTTGATTCTCTGTCCCTTTTCTGTCTCTTATTTCTATATCAAACTCTTGCAGAAGCAACACCCATCTTATGAGCCTGGGCTTTGAATCCTGCTTTGTGAGTAGATATTTAAGAGCAGCATGGTCAGTGTACACAATCACTTTTGATCCTACTAAGTAGGATCTAAACTTGTCAATGGCATAAACCACTACAAGTAATTCTTTTTCTGTGGTTGTGTAAATTTTCTGGGCATCATTTAAAACACTGCTAGCATAATAAATGACATGCAGAAGCTTGTTATGCCTCTGTCCCAATACTGCACCAATGGTATGGTCACTGGCATCACATATTAGTTCGAATGGTAATGTCCAGTCTGGTGTAGAAATAACTGGTGCTGTGACCAGCTTCGCTTTCAGGGTCTCAAACGCCTGCAGACACTTTGTGTCAAACACAAATGGCGTGTCAGCAGCTAGTAGATTGCTCAGAGGTTTTGCAATTTTTGAAAAATCCTTTATAAACCTCCTATAGAATCCTGCATGCCCCAGAAAGCTTCTGATTGCCTTAGCATTGGCAGGTGATGGTAATTTTTCAATTACTTCAACTTTAGCTTGATCCACCTCTATTCCCTTGTTTGAAATTTTATGCCCAAGGACAATCCCTTCAGTCACCATAAAGTGACATTTTTTCGAGTTTAAAACTAGGTTGGTCTCTTGGCATCTTTTCAGAACAAGTGCTAAATGGTTAAGGCAGGAGCTGAATGAGTCTCCAAATACTGAAAAGTCATCCATAAAGACTTCCAAAAACTTCTCTACCATATCAGAGAAGATAGAGGGCATGCACCTCTGAAAGGTTGCAGGTGCATTACACAGACCAAAAGGCATCCTTCTGTAGGCAAACACTCCAGAAGGACATGTGAATGCTATTTTTTCTTGGTCCTGAGGATCTACTGCAATTTGGTTGTAACCGGAATACCCATCCAAAAAGCAGTAATATTCATGACCTGCTAGTCTCTCTAGCATCTGGTCTATGAATGGTAAAGGAAAATGATCCTTCCTGGTGGCTGTATTGAGCCTTCTGTAGTCAATACACATACGCCACCATGTAACTGTTCTTGTAGGAACCAGTTCATTCTTTTCATTATGAACCACTGTTATTCCTCCCTTCTTAGGGACAACATGGACAGGGCTCACCCAGGGGCTATCAGAAATAGGATAGATAATCCCAGCCTCTAGTAACTTAGTGACCTCTTTCTGCACCACCTCCTTCATA
>NC_029788.2:77769262-77804243 GCF_000816755.2 Arachis ipaensis | reverse complement strand
AATCTTTATTTCAAGAGTCCTGAGATAGTCTGCAAAGCGGGCAAATTGCTTATCCTGCTCCTCTTTGCGAAGTTTTTGAGGATAAGGTATCTTGGCTTTGTATTCCTCAACCTTAGTTGCTGCAGGTTTATTTCCTACAGAGGTAGGTTGAGAAGCCTTCTTGAGGGATTTATTATCAGCACTTGCAGGTGTCTGATCCCTCACTGGCATTTGAAAGCCAGGGTTGGATGCTGGAGTGGCGTTAGACGCCAACTCCTCATCTGTTCCTGGCGTCTGAACGCCAGAACTGTGCTTCCTTTGGGCGTTCAACGCCAGTTCCTTGCTTGTTTCTGGCGTTGAACGCCAGTCCTGAGCATGGTCTGGGCGTTCAGCGCCAGCCTTCCACCCAATTTCTGGCGTTTTAACGCCAGAATTATTTTTTCCTGGGATCTTACTGTCCTCAGATGAATGTTGGGTGGTTTGCTTATTTCTTGGCTTCCTGCTGCCTTGTGGTGGGGTATTTAATGTTTTCCCACTTCTTAATTGAACTGCTTGGCATTCTTCTGTTATTTGTTTTGACAGCTGCTGTTTTGTTTTCTTCAATTGTTCTTCCATATTTATATTAGCCATCCTTTTCTCTTGTAGTCTATCTTTGAATTCGGCTAACTGTTGTGTTAGAAAGTCCAATTGCTGATTGAATTCAGCAACTTGTTCTAAAAGACTGAGTTCAGCAGTTACTGTTTTAACCTCTTCTTTCATGGAAGGGTCACTGCTTAGGTACAGATGCTGATTTCTGGCAACTGTATCAATGAGCTCTTGAGCTTCTTCAATTGTCTTTCTCATGTGGATAGATCCACCAGCTGAGTAATCTAGAGAGATCTGAGCTCTTTCTGTAAGCCCATAATAGAAGATGTCTAACTGAACCCACTCTGAAAACATTTCAGAGGGGCATTTTCTTAGCATCTCTCTGTATCTCTCCCAGGCATCATAAAGAGATTCATTATCTCCTTGTTTAAAGCCTTGGATGTCCAGCCTTAGCTGTGTCATCCTTTTTGGAGGAAAGTATTGATTCAGGAATTTTTCTGTCAGCTGTTTCCATGTCTCTATGCTAGCCTTAGGTTGGTTATTTAACCACCTCTTGGCTTGGTCTTTTACAGCAAATGGAAACAGTAATAATCTGTAGACATCCTGATCTACTTCCTTATCATGTACTGTGTCAGCAATTTGTAAAAACTGTGCCAGAAACTCTGTAGGTTCTTCCTGTGGAAGACCAGCATACTGGCAACTTTGCTGCACCATGATAATGAGCCGAGGATTCAACTCAAAGCTACTGACTCCAATGGAGGGTATGCAGATACTACTCCCATATGGAGCAGTAGAGGGGTTGGCGTATGACCCCAGAGTCCTTCTGGACTGTTCATTTCCACTTAGATCCATGATGGAGAAAGGGAAATGATGTAAAATAGAGAAAAAAATATTTTTATTTATTTAATTATTTATTTATTTCGAAAATAAATAAATTAAAATAAAATAAATAAAAATGGGTGAAGATTTTCGAAAAAATGAGGAGAGAGAAAGTGGTTAGGAAGTTTTGAAAAAGATATGATTTTTTTTTTGAAAAAGGTTTTAAATTTTGAAATAAAAAATAAAAAAATCTGAATTTCAAAATTGATTTTCGAAAAACTACTTCAAAATAGAGGGAAAAGATATTTTTGAATTTAATGAGGAAAGAGAAAAATAATAGAATAACACAAGATCTAAAATTTTTAAATCTAATGCTCCTTGTTTCGAAAATTTTGGAGGGAAAACACCAAGGAACACCAAACTTAAAAATTTTAAGATCAAGACACAAGGAAAACTCAAGAACGCCTTGAAGACTCACAAGAACAGCAAGAACATGAAGAAGAAACACCAAACTTAAAATTTTTAGAAAACCAAGCTAAAATTTTCGAAAAACAAAGAAAAATCAACAAGAAAACACCAAACTTAAAGTTTGGTACAAGATTTTTAAAAAAATTATTTTTGAAAAAAGGATTTTTTAAAAAAAAAGGGATAGCCAATTACCAAGAACATAAGTACCACGCTCTAACTAATTGAGCTATAAATTTAAAGTGTTTTAACAAGGTATAAAGAAATAATATATAATTTTTTCATGCCGTCAGAGAATACAAAGTTTAGATCTAAAATGTCATGAGATACAAAATAAGTCTCTAAAAGTTGTTTAAATACTAAACTAGTAACCTAGGTTTACAGAAAATGAGTAAACTATGATAGATAGCGCAGAAATCCACTTATGGAGCCCACTTGGTGTGTGCTGGGGTTGAGACTTAAGCTTCTCACGTGCCTGGGCTGTTTTGGGCGTTCAACGCCAGATTGCAACATGGAACTGGCGTTGAATACCAGTTTACGTCATCTATCCTTGAGCAAAGTATGGACTATTATATAGTTCTGGAAAGCCCTGGATGTCTACTTTCCAACGCAATTGAGAGCGCGCCATTTGGAGTTCTGTAGCTCCAGAAAATCCACTTTGAGAGCAGGGAGGTCAGAATCCAACAGCATCAGCAGTCCTTTTTCAGCCTGAATCAGATTTTTGCTCAGCTCCCTCAATTTCAGCCAGAAAATACCTGAAATCACAGAAAAATACACAAACTCATAGTAAAGTCCAGAAATGTGATTTTTAATTAAAAAATAATAAAAATATATTAAAAACCAACTAAATCCTACTAAAAACTAAGTAAAAACAATGCCAAAAAGCATATAAATTATCCGCTCATCAATTGATAAGCTATGTTTATTTTTATATTTATGTTCAAAAAAAATCCAAAAATATTCAATAATTAAATAAGGGGACAAAATTACCCCAATGTTAAGTTAAGAATTCAAAGATCAATGTATGTATGATAAAATTAAAATGAAAGTTGATACATGAGTAAGGAATGTGAAAGGGAAATTTTGGGTAGCTAGGTATGAGATTTAAGTTATATAGAATGTACATATGTGTGGGCTAAAGCTTAGGTTAATTAAAGATTCAATTTATAAAGCTTACTTAACCATATATGTATCCTTACCCTTACCTTGGCCCCATTACAACCTTGACAAGACCTCATGATGTTTGCATTGGTATATTAATTGTTGTTGATTGGTTAGGTGAAGAACAAAAATTAGAAAGCATGATTAGAGAAGGATAGAGTGATTACCCTATACACTAGAGAGATTAGAACATACATACATCATCAGTGAGGGTTCAATGCTTAATTCTATGTTCTCTGCTTTCATGAGCTACCATCTTGCATTTTTATCTGTTGTTACTGTATAAGAATTGAATTAGTGGAATTTGATTTGTGATTGTCTTGAAGAGCTTATTTACTTTTGACCAAGTGGACAAAAAATCATATAGTTGCATTCACATATATAGGTTGCATTGCATTGCATGAGTTTTACATGTTCCTACTCATTTATTTTATCTCCTTCAACTAAGCATGAAGACATGCTAATGTTTAAGTGTGGGGAGGTTGATAAACCATTATTTTATGGTTTATATTGTGTTTAATTGTGTGGTTTTATCAAATCTTTACCCACTTATTCATTAAATAAGCATGCATTTATAATTCCTTCCTAAAAATACTTTATGGTTGAAAACTTGCTTCCTAGAGACTTTTAATTTTGTATTTTAATTCTCCTTTATTCCATTCGATGTCGTAATCTGTGTGTTAAGTGTTTCAGGCTTTATAGGGCATGAATGACTTGGAGATTAGAAAGGAAGCTTGCAAAAATGGAAGGAACACAAGAAATTAAGGAGATAACTAGCGAGAAGTGACGCGGACGCATGGCTCACGTGACCGCGCGACATAGAAGAAATTGCAGTGACGCGGACGCATGGATCACGCGACCGCGCAGATTGGAAACTGCACCAGTGACGCGAAGGCGTGGACGACGCGCACGCGTGGCAAGGCAAAACGCTGGATGACGTGAATGCCTGGATGACACGATCGCGTGACATGCGCGATCTGCAGAATCTGCAGAATTCGCTGGGGGCGATTTTGGTCCCTGTTTTGACCCAATTTTCGGCCCAGAAAAGCATATTAGAGCCAGGGAACATGTAGAGACCAAAAAGGGAGAACATTTATTCTGCATAGTTTTAGTTTTAGATCTGATTTTACCTCTCCTCTAGGTTTTCTCTTCACACATTCATAGTTCTTAGGATTTGATTTTATTGCTTTTTGGATTGGGACATTGAGAAGAGTTATTACCTCCATCAAGACTTCGTTATTCTAGTTTGTTTCCTTACTTGTCTCTTACTCTTCCATGTCTTTATTTATTCAGAATCACTATTGGATTATTTTTAGAATTTATTAATACAAGAATCGTTTTTATTTTTAATTGATCTTTTGATTATTATTTATCATGTCTTTCTTTATTTCCCTTCCTTATGTTATGAGGTTTACATTCATAATGAGCGAGTAGTTCCATAACTTGGTTGGGAGTTGATTGAAAGGAGGACCTTGAGTTGGAATGCTCGAGAGAAAAATCGTAATTGGGTTTATTGTTGGATTGTCCTCTAGTCACTGACACTAATCCTTTCCAAAGGAGAGGATTGGAACTTGTGAGTAGAAATAACTTTCCAACTTGCTTGACTTTCCTCTACCTAGTAAGGGATAACTAAGCAGAACAACCTTCAATTATCAATTAATCTTAAGAGTACTCCAACAAGAATAGGGCTTCTAACTAATCTATTCCCACTCAAGGTTTTTATTAAAATTATATAAATTCTCTAATTTAATTTCCTGTTTATCCATTCAAACCATTTTAGAAAACATCTGATTAATAAAATAGCACACCTTTCTGTAACTCGTTGGGAGACTACCTGGGATTCATACTCCCAGTATTTTAATTTTAATTTTGTGACAACCCTTCTAAATTGATAAACGGATTTTCGATTGGTTAAGAACTGTACTTGCAACGTATCTCTTATAACAATTTCTTAACTCGCCAATTTCTGCCACGTCAATTAGCTTTAGTGAAATTGAAGTCAACTAGAAATCCTCAATCACTAATCAACAAAAGAATTTGACAACTCAATAGTATCCAATTACTTAACCTAAGCCAAGAATACAAAAATCTACTCTAAAATCTAACCAAGCATTTTATCAAATATTTGGATGGAATAGAAGGAAAGCATGGTAAAAATGCAATAATAATAAAATGTAAAGCTACCAAATGTAACACAACAATAATAGCAACTCAATTAAGCAATAATAAACATAGAAACATCAAATTGCATTAATAGAAAATCAAAATCCAACAAGGATTCATGAAAGTAAAAATGGCAACATAGAGAAATAAACAAGAGAAACTAAGAATATTAAGACAATAGAACAATAAAATATAAAGAGAGTTGAATTAAAAACAATAATTAAAACTTGGATCTAAGAAAATTTGACCTAAACTACCCTAAATTCTAGAGAGAAGTTAGAGCTTCTCTCTCTAGAATTCTAACATAAAACATGGCTAAAACTTAACTATGACTACTTGGTTCATCCCTCTTCAATCCCTGGTTCAATAGCATTAGAAATGGGTTGGATTGGATCCAAAATGCTTCAGAAATCACTGGTCACGTGTTGCTTAAGTGAGTCACATTTTTTTGTGTTCCGCGTACACGAGCATTGGGCTGCATATGTAGAACATCTTAACATACGTCCACCATAGATAATTATATATCATTTTGAAGTCCCAGATTTTGGCTTTCTAATGCCATTAGAACCGCCTCATTCAGAGCTCTGTGGCTCAAGTTATGATCACTTGAGTACGAAGAGATCAGGATTGACAACTTCTATAAATCCTTCACTTCTTCATGAATCCTCCACTTTTGCATGCTTTTCCTTCATCCTTCCATGCCATCCTTGCCTTCTAAAACTTCAATCACTTAAAACAAATACATTAAGGCATCAAATGGAATAGAAGTGAAATTAAAATTAGCAATTTTAAGCATAAAAAGCATGGTTTTCATTACTAAGCACGATTAGGAGAAATTCACAAAACTATGTTATTTTCAATGAATAAATGCAAGAGAAGTCAATAAAATCCACCCAATTAAAGCAAATAAATACTATGAAATATGGATTTATCAGTATCTAGATGCAAAACAGCAAAGGAAATCTGGGACAAGTTTCAAGTCACCCATGAAGGCACTACCCAAGTCAAGCGGACCAGGATAGATATGCTGAGCAAAGAGTACGAAATGTTATCTATAAAGGAAGGAGAAACGATTGATGAAATATTTGAAAGATTCAATATCATCATCAATGCCTTGGATGCTCTGGGGATCACTCACCATAAACCTGCGCTAGTGAGGAAAGTTCTGAGAAGTATCACTAAAGAATGAAAAACTAAGGTTATAGTTATAGCTGAGAGCAGTGGTATTGATCAAATGACATATGATAATCTGAGAGGAAATTTACTTGGTTTTGAAATGACTTATTTGAAAAATGACACAAAAACGAAAGGAATTTCTCTCAAATCATTCACTGAGTCCTTGGATGATGAATCCAGTGACAGTTTATCTGATGACGAGTTTGTTCTTTTTGCTAAAAAATTCAGGAAAATGATGAAGCTAAAAGAACAAAGCAAAGGAGGCAGTTCAAGAAAACCTAAAAGGGACTTGAGCAAGATCATCTGTCACAACTACAAAGAGGCTGGACACTACAAGTTTGACTGTCCGAAGTTGAAAAAAGAAGAGAAGACCAAGAAAGAAAAGAAGAAGGGGCTGATGGCCTCTTGGGAAGACCTAAAAAATAATTCAGACGAAGAGGAAGAATCAGAGAATAAATCCCAAACCTGTTTCATGGCCGATCAAACTGATGACGTAATTTTCATTGAACCTACTATTGAAGACTTTCATCTTATGATCGATCATCTCACTGAGAAACTAAGATGCTTTTTGAATGAAAATCATGAACTTGAATCTCAAAATGACATCATAAAGGCAGAAAATAGTTTTCTCAAAGATAAATTAAGGGAAGTCAAAACCGCTGTTGATCTTGTTGAAGAAAATAAGCGGCTAAAGGCTGAACTTAAGGGCTGTGAGAAACAAAATTTTGTGATTGCATACTTAAATTGTTTTGAAGAAAATGAAAGGTTGCACAAAGAGGTAAAAAGCCTTAAAGAGGATGATGCCAGGGCATCATGGCCTGTTTTTTATGCTTTTTCAGTAGATTTTAATTCAGTTTTAATACAATTTCTGTTGATAAAGGAGCAAAAGCATGAAAAATCTCTGCATGAAACAAAATCTCAAGCATAGGTGAATTTTAGTTAATATACATGGTAAAAATGATGAAATAGATCACACTAAGTGAAAGTATGATTTTGAGCATTATTAGCACACTTAGTATAGTAAAGTTTATCTTGTATGTTACTTTGATACACTTTGTTTGTTTGATTTCAGACCAAAAGAAGCAGAGAAGAGCCACGTTAGTGGCTACGTTAGCGCCACTAACGTGGCCATTAAAGTGGAAGGAAGGAAAGTTTGGAAAGCTAGTGAGAACATTAACGCCACTAACGTTAGCAAAAGGCAAGAAGACCTACGTTAGCGACCCTGTTAGCTTCACTAACGTGGGCACTAACGTGGAAGAAAAGAGAAGCCCCAACGTTAGTGAGAAAGTTAATGGCATTAACTTTGAAGAAGGAAAGGGAAATGCCAACGTTAGTGGAAAAGGTGAGTGCCATTAACGTTTGCGAAGGCTAGAAGACCCACGTTAGCTTCCACGTTAGTTACATTAACGTGGGAACTAACGTGGAAGGAAAGGGAAACGCCAACGTTAGTGGAAAAGGTGAGTGCCACTAACGTTTGCGAAGCAAAGGAAGACCCACGTTAGTGTAGTTAACGTGGACATTAACGTAGGCAAAAGTCTCACCTAGCAGCCTGACCATGCCTTCTTCAAACAAGAATAACTTGAGCCACAAAGCTCCAAATGAGGTGATTCCAATGGCATTGGAAAGTAGGATTCCATATCTTTCCAATAATATATGGCACTACATGGTGGACACTGAATTTGAGGGAGAAAACCTGCCCCAAAAGTGCAAAGATGAACATGGTATCAACCTGTAGTAAGGCCAGCTGATCTCTTCACCTTCCACGAAGTGTAACTCGAGCTGTAGAGCTCCAAATGATGCGCTTTTAAAGGCGTTGGAAAGTAGACATCCAGGGCTTTCCAACAATATATAATAGTATGAGGGTGGACATTAAGTTTAAGCTCCAGAACCTGGCAATATTAAGCCCCTGATCGCTAACGTTATTGTGACTCACGTTTTCCAGTAACGCTAGCGACTATGCCGGCGACCTTGTCCACTTCAAAGGAGCATAACTTGAGTTACAGAGGTCCAATTGAGGTGATTCTAGTTGCGTTAGAAAGCTGACATTGAGAGGTTTCCAATGATATATAATACTTTATAGTGGGCATGAAATTGGAGCATAAACCAGAGGCATCTTTTAAACCCCTAAACACCAACTGGGTAGCAAGTGTGACGTTAGCCACACTAACTTTAGCACTAACGCCACACTTGTAGCATTAGTATGGCTAACGGCAGCAGTAACGCCAAGTTACCCTGGCCCTCAATTTGATTCACTTCTCTCTCAAGTCCATTCAAAGCTCAAACAAGCAAGCCCACAATTGTCAACCAATCAAGGCCACAAGAAGCATCTAGAATAGTTAATTTTCATTTCATTGTAATTTGCTTTTAATTTCATTTCATTTTGTAATTTAGGAGAGCCTATAAAAAGGCCTTAGTTTCTACATTGAAGGGAGACTAGAACGGAGAATTGAAGGAAGGGGGAGAGAGTGAAGACCAATTCGAACTTCTGTGAATTGGCACACTCCAAGGGGAGTGGGTCTTTGGACGCCTCCCCTCCTACACTCTTCTTCCTTTTCTCTTCTTTTCTTCCTTAGGAGTAGTTTCGTTTTCTTTGTACTTTTCATTTATGAATTTTGAAGTTTCAATTTTAGTTTTAATCTTCATTTTTACTTTTTTGCACTTTCTTTCTTTTCTATTTTGGTAGAGTAATGATCAACTAACTCTTTTCATTGGGTTAGGGAGCTCTGTTGTAATTTGATGGATCAATATTAGTTTTCATTATTCTTCTTCTATCTTTTCTGTTGATTTTACTAGAAAGCTTTCAATCTTCATTCAATTGGGTAGTTATCTTGGAAAAGAAGCTATTCATACTTGGAAAACTTTGGACTTGGAATGAAGAGATCATGCTAGAAATGCTTTCTCATGTTGGACCAAATTAGAGTTTGGATGGATATAGTGACATATAATCCTACTAACACTTTGATTTGGAAATACATATGGTATAATCAGTGACCATACTTCATCTCTTCTCATGAGCAATTGACTAAGGAATTGGCTATTGATCAAGATTTGAGAGATTGAATTACCAAGAAATTGGAATTCGATCACTTAAGATTGCCAAGGAGATCAATGAATGCATTGATTGAGGAAGAGATAAGAATGAACTTGATCTGGAGGATTGCAACATCTCTTGATCCCAATGTTCATTTTATTTTTAGTTCTTACATTTACTTTTCTTGCCATTTTACTTTTCTGCACTTTATTGCTTTCTTTACGTTCATGCAATTTACATTCCCTTGTTGCTTATCACTCAAATCTGATTCGTCTAACTAGGATAATCAATTAACCATTGATTGCTTAATCCGTTAATCTCTGTGGGATTCGACCTCACTCTTTTGTGAGTTATTACTTGACGACAATTCGGTATACTTGCGGAAGGAAATTTGTTGAGAGACAAGTTTCCGAGCATCAGAGGATCTGGCCAACTTTTCTCAAAGTTCTGAAAATATGAATAAACTTTTGGCTAGTCAAAAATCTCTCTATGATAAGGCTGGTATGGGTTTTCATAAGAAATCTAAAACTATTTTTGAAATATCTCCTTTTTCAAATATGGCTTCCACTTTGGATGATATAAAATTTCAAAACCCAACCAATCTGAAAAATAGGAACCAAAAAGGTTTTGTCATTTATGCAATTGGGATGGACATTTTCCTATTCAATGTTTCATAATTGAGAAAATGATTGGAGACAGTGTATAAAATAGTTGGCAACTACAATGGTCTCGACCAAAGAAGGTGGTTTAACATTCAAGGATCCAAAAAATTTAGATACCTAAGGTCACTTGAGATTTTTGTGTAGGTGTGCCTAGCATCCAAAAGAAAGGACAACATGTGGTATTTGGACAGCGGATGCTCTAGGCATATGACCGAAAAGTCCACATTCTTCATCAAGCTAGATAAGTATGATGGAGGGTTTGTAACTTTCGATGATAATGGCAAAGGAAAGATAGTGGCCATGAGTAAAGTGGGTAAAAATTTCTCATCTTTCATAAATGATGTTTTTCTTGTTGACGCTTTGAAACATAACTTACTAAGCATTAGTCAATTATGTGATCTTAGATATTTGGTTATATTTAGCAAATTAGACTGCTTAGTTATTTGTGAAAAATCTAGTATAGTTTTGTTTGAAGCAAAAAGATGTAACAATGTATATGGACTCACCCTAAAGGATTTAAAAAATCAAAATGTGACTTGTTTTACCTCAATGGAATCTGAAAAATGGCTTTGGCACAAGAAATTGGGACATGAAGGCATGTACCAAATTTCTAAGCTTGTAAAGAAGAATTTTGTTAGAGGCATCCCTAACATAAAGTTTGACCAGGACATCACTTGTGATGCTTGTCAATTGGGCAAACAAACAAAATCTTCTTTTAAGCCTAAGGATGGAATCTCTACTAGAAGGCCATTAGAAATTTTACATATTGATCTTTTTGGTCCCACTAGAACTCAAAGTTTAAGAGGTAAGCATTTTGGATTGGACGTGGTCGATGACTACTCTAGATTTGGATGTGTTTTCTTCCTAGCTCACAAAAATGATGCGTTCTATGACTTTTCTTCTCTTTGTAAAAATATTCAAAATGAAAAGGATTTGAAAGTTGCCCACATAAGAAGTGATCATGGAAAGGAATTTGAAAATTAAGATTTTGAAAATTTTTGTGATGATTTGGAATTTCTCATAATTTTTTATGTCCTAGAACACCTCAACAAAATAGGGTTGTTGAAAGAAGAAATAAAAGTCTCCAAGAAATGACTAGGGCAATGTTTTGTGAGAATGAAGTTCCAAAATTCTTATGGGCTGAAGCTGTGAACACAACCTGCTATATCCTAAATAGAACCATCATTAGGAAAGGATTAAAGAAAACCCCTTTTGAGCTATGGAAAGGAATTTCTCCAAATCTTAAGTACTTTCATATATTTGGATGCAAATGCTTTGTATTAAATAACAAAGACGATCTTGGAAAATTTGATCCAAAATCGTATGAAGGTTTATTTGTAGGATACTCAACCAATAGCAAAGCTTATAGAGTTTACATCCAAGAACATAGAACTATTGAGGAATCTATACATGTGTCTTTTTTGCGACACTAACTTCATACTAAGTGCTGTCTTAGATGACGATGCAGGAAATGAAGCTGAGGGAAGTTCTCAAGTGAATCAAGAAAATGTCAAATTAGGTCCTTCTTTGGAGAATGTCAGTACTAAACCTGCTGATACACCACTATTTCGTGGTATATTTTATACTTAATTGAGTAGATTTTATCCACTATTCTCACACTTATTCATGTAATTCGCATGTTTTACATTTTCCTTCCTAATTTTGTGCTATGATTGAAAACATGCTTCTTTGGCCTTAAATTTGCTATGTTTAATCCCCTCTTACTACCATTCGATGCCGTGATATGTGTGTTAAGTGATTTCAGGGTTTACAGGGCAAAAATGGCTTAGAGGATGGAAGGGAAGCATGCAAAAGTGGAAGGAATACAAGAAATTGAAGGAATTGCAAAGCTGTCAAGCCTGACCTCTTCGTACTTAATTGACCATAACATGAGCTACAGAGGTCCAAATGAGACGGTTCCAGTTGCGTTGAAAAGCTAACATCTGGGGATTCGAAATGATATATAATTTTTCATGGTTGCCCTGCAGATAAGTGGCACGCATGCGTGCATCTGCAAAAAATTAGCGTATCAGAATTTGCCCCCAGCGATTTCTGGGCTATTTTTTACCCAGTTCTCGACCCAGAAAATACAGATTAGAGGCTGCAGAGTGGAGGAATGAGGGGACACTTCTCATTATTCACAATTTAGGTTTTAGATGTAGTTTTATAGAGATAGTCTCTCTCCTCTCTCTAGGTCTTAGGATTCTTAGGATTAGCTTTGCTTAATTTCAGATTTCTACTTAGTTTAGTTTAGTTTTCTTCTACTCTTAGTAGTTCCAGAACTTTAGTTTATCTACTTCTCTTGTTATTTTATTTATTTCTCCAATTTGGTTTATGAACCCTTTATCTTAGATTTGATTTTATATTTAATGCAATTTGAGGTATTTCATATTTATGATTGCTTTCTTTATTTGTTATCATTGATGCTTGCAATTGTTGGTTTTAGATTTTACATTCCCTATTACTTTTCTATGTCTTTATGTTATGCTTTCCAAGTATTTGATAAAATGCCTTGGAGGGTTTTAAGTTAGATTTTTATATTCTTGGCTTTGGTTGAGTAATTGGAGACTCTTGAGTTATCAAACTCCTTTGTTGCTTGTTAATTGAAAATTGCTGGTTGATTTGGATCCCTCTAAAGCTAGTCTTTCCTTAGGAGTTGAATAGGACTTGAGGAATCAAATTGATTAATCCACTTGACTTTTCTCCATAGTTAGAGGTTAACTAAGTGGGAGTAATGAACAATTGAGGTCACAATTGATAAGGATAACTAGGATAGGACGTCCAGTTCTCATACCTTGCCAAGAGCTTTTCTTAGTTATTAATTTAATTTCTTGCAATTTACTTTCCTTGTTTCTTATTTCAAAATCCAAAAAGATACTTTTCCATAGCCAATAATAACTACACTTCCCTGCAATTCTTTGAGAGACGACTCGAGGTTTAAATACTTCGGTTTATTTTTATTGGGTTTGCTTAAGTGACAACAAAATTTTTGTATAAAGGGATTCTTTGTTGGTTTAGAAACTATACTAGCAACGAGAATTTATTGTGAATTCTTTACTAGCAAAAATCCGTTCATCAAAATGGCGCCGTTGCCGGGGAATTGCAAACGTGTGCCTTATTATTGGTTATTGTGAATATTGTGAAAAATTTTTGCTTTTCCGTTTCTTTGTTAGTATTTCTAGTTTTAGGAGTTTATTTTCCTTAATTTTTATTAGCTTTTATTTCTCTTGCTACTATGAATTCTCACCCCTTTGGCTATGAGTTTGGTTGCAATCATGTTGTAGGAAGAGGAGATTACAATGAGAGCTTAGATCAAGGATAGGACAATCAAAGATGGGAGGAGCCACAAGGATTTGATCAACCCTCTTTGCAACAACCACCTCCAAGGTATTATCAACAACCATTCTATGATGCTTACTGTTCATACATCGGTTCGAGCTATAAAGGACCGGGTTGGCCGACCTCTTAGAGGGTTGGCCGACCTCTTGGAAGGTTGGCCCATGACCGACCTCTTAGAAGGTTGGCCCATGACCGACCTCTTAGAAGGTTGGCCCATTACCGACCTCTTCACAAAGAGTTCGGCCAAATCGTCAAAAGAGCCCAAAGCAGGCCTGACGATCCGATTCTTTACCGGTAAAGAATGTTTATAAAAATAATCGCGTTGTAAGTATAGTTTCTAAACCAGCAGAGAATCCTTTCGTACAAAAGTTTGGTTGTCACAAGTAACAAAACCCAATAAAATTTATAACCGAAGTATTTAAACCTCGGGTCATCTCTCAAGGAATTGCAAGGAGGTGTATTTATTATTGGTTATGGGTTTTTCTGAGAAGATTCTGAGTTTGAGAACAAAAAAATAAATAATTGTAATTTAAAGCGGTGGAAATTAAAAAGAGAATTTATATAAACAAATAAAATATGGGTGTTAATACCAAATAATAAGAGTCTCAATTACATGGTAGCTACAACATGCAGTGAGAAAATAGTAGAAGCATACGGCATATCAATAGTGCAAGAATTGCAACAATGGGGAACAGAGTGTGGGTAATAAAAGACAATATAAATTCATGTCAATGCAAAAGGAGTACAAGTATCATAAAAGATTAGCAGTGACTTAAATAATATTATCTTAATCAGAATAAAACAAGTCATGAAGCACCAGAGTAATGCAAGAAAAGATGCAACAGTTGAATAAGAAAATTTAACACCAATGGTAAAATAATAAATTTAGAAAAAAAAAGAAAATAAAAAAATAAAAATATGCACAAAATTAAAATGCAATGCATGAAAGTATGCAAATAAATAAAATAAAATAGAATGAAAGTGAAGAAGGATGAGAGGTTAAAGGAATGAAGAATAAGAAAGTAAGAAAGAAGGAAGAAGAAAGAAATAAGAAGGGAGAAAAGAAAAATTAGGATTGGGGAAGAAAAGATAAGATAATTGGCGCTAATCTGGATAAGCTGTGCGGCGCAGGCGACGCAGACGCGTGGGTGACGCAGTCGCGTGGTGTGCGATAAGTTCAGGCAATGCGGACGCGTGGCTCACGCGATCGCATGACCTGATTTGTGCTTTTGGCGCGAGTGCAGCCGTGTGTTCGCGCAACTTTCTGTTTTAAATGAATTTAGCCAAAAATATGGGTGACGCGTTCGCGTGGGGCACGCGATCGCGTGAATGGCCATATTTTGAAAACGACGCGGCTGCGTGGGTCATGCGGTCGCGTGGTAAGGCTTGTGCTTCCAGCATCATTCCAGCCCTAGTCCACCATAAATTGCTGCCATACCCCTCTTTACGTCGATTTTACGAGGCCATGCGTTCACGTGGGTGACGCAGATGCGTGGGGAGGCTATTTCACAATCGACGTGAATGCGTCAGTGACGCAGTCACGTGGGCATATTTGTGCCTAAGGCACGCCTCCAGCCACGCTTTCGCGTGACTTTCTGTTCAATTCTCTTTTCTTCAAAACGCACCGATGACGTGGACGCATTAGCGACGCTTACGCGTTGCGTGCGTGTTTTTTTTTAATATGCATAATGCAAATGCAAATGCACGCTATATGCAGAGATTATGAATGAACACTAGTAAAAATAAAATAAAATAAGATTAAGAATAAAAAGGAATGATTATACCATGGTGGGTTGTCTCCCACCTAGAACTTTTAGTTATAGTCCTTAGGTTGGACATTTGATGAGCTCTTTGTCATGGTGGCTTGTGCTTGAACTCGTCTTGAAACTTCCACCAATGCTTGGACTTCCAATAAGCTCTATCAATACCAAGTAAATTCCTCAAGCTTTGATGGAGTTCTTCACAAGCTTTGAGCTCCCAAAATTGATCCTTATATATCCCCGAATCCCAAATCTTGATTCTACACCCGTCTTTAAGTTGATCATCATGATTCCATCTGGGTGGTTTAGCCTTAGAATTCTTATTTAGGCACCCAAACATCTTCCTGGACCCATTCATTCGAGCTCTACACCAACCCTTGCATTTAGACTTTGGGCTCTCAACTACAACGAACCTAGGATTGTGTTGCCAACCACTAACCATCTCCCTCTTACTCTTAAAGCCACAAAGAGCTCTAAGTTGACCATCTGTCTCAAGTAAACCATATTCAAGTGGGAAAGTAAAGGTCAAGGATAAGAATTTTACCCACTTGAATGTTGTATTAGATGGTAATGGCTTTGGGAGAGGTGTGTCTAACGATCTTGCAAGCTCCATTCTCTTGTGCTCTTCTTTGAATTCTTCCACCTCCTTGTAAGCTTCTTCAATTTCACCCTCTTCCTCTTGGTAGCTTTCTTCCAATTCAATCTCCTCTTCATTGCTTTCCAAGGGCATGGGAGGTTGTGCTTCTTCTTCTTTAATCTCCATGTCAAGTCCAATGGGAGAGGATTCAATTGTAGATAAGGATTCATCATTGATTGAGTCTATCTCTTGATCAACCTCTTCAAAGTCTTCAACCAGGCTATGCCTTGGAGGTTGTACACCCTCTTTAACATCAAATTCAAACATCTTGGAAAGAGGTTCTATGACTGAACATTCCCATGGAGTTTCTGCATCTCCTAAGTCTTCAACCACTTTTTCCTCTTCAATAATTACTGCTTTGTCCAGTTGTTTTAGTATAAAATCGTACTCATCCTTGATGATTTTCTTTCCATGATAACTCCTTTCAACTATTCCTTCATCTTCAAGGGTCTCTCCTATCTCCACATTTTAGGCCTCCTCTTGCTCTAAGACAAAATCAGACTCCTCCTTGATGTCTTCCTTCACTAATTCTTCAACCACTCCTTCGACTTCAAGGGTCTCCACTACCTTCATCTGTAGGGCCTCTTCTAGCTTCTTATGAAGTATGGATTTGTGAAGATGATTCCTTCTTTCTTGTTCCATATCAATAGCATAATTGGGATCATCTTGCTCTTGGATTGATGGATGTGGGTGCTCTTCCATGGAGGGTGGTGATGGGATGGGAAGATTATTATGTGGTTGAAAAGGAAGTACACTAAAGCTTGAGGGTTGAATATTGGAGGTAGAGGGTTGGTTCATGCGGGATATAAGTGCTTGAAGAGTAGAGGTGTATTCCGAGGGTTACCTGAAACTGTAGGCCGATCTCGGATGAGATCTTCTGTACTGGTCGGAGATGACGTGTTCGGCCAACTGGTGGCGGTCAGAGCTGTTGTGTCTGACTTGTTGGACTGGCTTCACTTTTGATCCTTGGTGACCGGAGGGTGGGGGGTACCTGCAAGAGACTCCGATGCTTAAGTTAGCATGGGTATTAAGCAGGTTTATTGTAGAATCAGAGTATGAGTTATACCTGGGTGCTCCAGTATATTTATAATGGTTGTAGAGTGACCTTTCTAGATAAGATAAGTTAGTTATCTTATCCTATCTTATCTTATCTTTGGGTGAGGTCAGCTTATCTTCAACGGAACTGCCCTCCTTTCTGTAGGCTTGGGCTGCCTTTGGATTGGGCTGTGTTCCTTTGTTTGGGCCTTCTTGGGCCTTCCTGTCGATTTGGCCGACCTCTTTTGTAAAGAGGTCGGATAGTCTGACCTGAAGAGGTCGGTCACTTTGTCTCCAATCATCCCAGGTCGGATAGCTCGACCTAGGATATGAACAGTGCCCCTGCTTGAGCTCGGTCTTTTTGTTGAGGTCGAGTCTTTGACTTCGGTCCTTCTAGTGAAGCCGAACTCAAGCATTTTGTCGATTCCTTTCTTTGTAGAGCCTTTTTTGAATGTAGAACATTTTCCTTTAAAAGCGCGCGCTTTTATATCAGCGCTTTGGGAACGTGCGAGGGTTTAATGCCCTCATTAATTGACTTCAAATGCCCCATTTCCTTTGGTTTGAATTTTGCCATCAGAAACGGTTTCTCTTCTTTATTCTTCTTCGTAACTTCTCCCTTTACTCTCTCGCTTTCTATTTCTTGCCTAGAGTTCATAGTTCTTTCCTGCGACGCCTACTCTGCCACTGCTTTTGTGGAAGAAGGGTGATTCTGGATTTCTCTTTCCGTTCTTCGAATTTTTCCGTTTCACGGGGTAGCTCCGTCGTTTATGCTCTTCATCTTTCTTTCGAGGTTTTCTTCTATTCTCCAGGTTCGATTTTTCTTCCTCTGTCACTTTTTATGTCTGATTTTGAGAAAGTTTGGATCTTTTCTGCTTTTTTACTGTGCCTGATTGTTGCGTGTTCTTGAATTTCTTCGCCATTTGTGTGAGTTTTTTCGCCTTCCCTGCTGCTCGATGCTTTTTAGGGTTTTTTGCATGTTGCCGTCATTTCTGTTTGTGCTTCTGAAAAAGGTTTGTGTCTTTGACGATTTCTTCTTGGCCTGTCTAATGTTGGTAATGCTTTTTGCTGATATACTGTAGAAAGATAGTGGCTTGGATGACTTTTGTGTTTTTACTTCCTTTATTTCATTTGAAACCTTTCTTTTCTTGTTTGATGAATGCTGGGACGTAGGCTATAGGAATTTCTTGAAACCTTGCTTTGTTTCTGCCTCCAAAAGATGCCCTAAGACTTTGGTTTGAGTCTTGGGGTTTTCCTTTTCTGCTTGTTCGCCTGTGTCATTTTAGTCGAGTTGTTTTGCCCCTTGTCCGAGATATTTTTTAGTAATCCAATCTTCTTTTCTTATTTGTAGGATTAGTCGGCGTCATGTCTTCTCACAATAACATTGTAGAGGTGTCTTCCAAAGTTTTCGAGGGGATGTCCGATTGGCTGGACTCCCTTGTCTTAAGGTGTGTCTCTGTCGTGGATGCTGAATTTTGTGTAGAGCTGAGGAAACGTAATAGGATTTGTGGTAGCAGTGCTCGGGAGAGGGATTATGAGCTTGTAGCTCCTGACTCTGATGAGAGGGCTTGTTTTCCTACTTTCGTCGAGGGGGAACGTCCCTTCTTCTACGCCTATGAATATTTCTTCAACCAGTTGGACGTTACTTTTCCTTTTACTGCTTTCGAGACCGACTTGTTGTGGTCATGTAATATTGCTCCATCCCAGCTTCATCCGAATTCCTGGGGTTTTATCAAAATATTTCAACTGCTTTGCTAAGAGTTAGGCGTAACACCTTCTGAAACTCTTTTCCTCTATCTTTTTGTCTCGGCCAAGCCCGGAGGTTCTTCCAAAAAGAAAGCTTCCTAGGTTTCTTTTAGATCGGCCCAGGGGCATAAAGTTTTTGCCATGTATGATGAGTCCTTTAAAGATTTTAAGAATTATTTCTTCCGAGTCCGTGCTATTGAGGGGGTCCGCCCCTTTTTTCTTAATGAGAATGACGAGCCTGCTTTTCCTCTAGAGTGGCAAACGAATGTGAGAGTGCCACGTTATACATGGGAGATGCTTAATGAGGTTGAGTGGGCTTTTGTAGTTGTTCTTGAAGATTTGTGGGGGGAACCACCCCATCTGGATACAAAAAGATTCCTGAGTGATCCATCTTTAGTTCGAACTGCTTTGGGTACTGTCTGACTTGTTTTTATACTTGTTTCTGAGCTTTTCTTCTCCTATGTTGTAACTCATCATTTATGGTTGATTCTGTATTTTCAGAGATGTCGAAAAACAATGATTCCATGAAGGCCTACAAGAAGGCGAAGAAGGCTGCTGCTGCTCAAAACATCTCGGCCAAGGCGGCCGGAGAGGGATCTTCTCATGTTCTTGTGAAGCCGCCCGTGCCGAGTTCTCCTGGGCCAAGGAAGGTGATCCCCAGTCCTCGAGTTCACCTGACTGATCCTCCACAGACTTCTGCCATTGCTTCTGGTGCTCCTTCCAACAAGAAACAGAAAATAATTGAGGCTTTTAACCTTGACGCCCCATGGATGATGTGTCAATCCTTCGCCATCTGGATTTTATGACCCGAAATAGTGTTAAAATGGCATATATAGGGGCTGCCCTGTACCGAACTGCTCAGAATCTTCCTCTCCATGCTACCAAGGAGTTTATGGAGGAGGCTAAACAGGAGTTCGACCGAATGAAGGGCCTCAAGGAAGAGCTTGAGGTAAAGGTAGCCAAGTTGGAGAAGGATCTGGAAAACGAAAAGGCGAGTTCCCTTGCTCTGGTAGCTTCTGTGCGGTTGGCCGAGGACACGGCATTGAGGCATAAGGACAGTTATGTGACATCGTATCGGGAGGTGGTGCGCCTGAGCGAGGAGTTGGAGAATGTGCGAGCTAATTACTCCGAGCTCCAAGGTCATCTTGTTGGCAGCGTAACTGCTGCCTATGAGAGCTTGAGGGAGCAGGTTCGGATTATTACTCTCGAGGCCGACCTTACTCTTTTCAGCCTGGTTAACGTTGTGAGGGATGGTAAGATTGTCCCTGATGACCAGGATGATGATAATGTTGAACCTCCCCCTGTGTCTTCTGCCAAAGTGTCAGCCTCTTCAGTTCCTCCTGTTGTGTCTGACCTGGATTGCTAGATTCTGAACCGGGATGATGGAACCGTGGATGCTGTCCCTATTCAGACTCGGCCTCCTTCTCCCCGTACTAATGCTGCCGGGAAGGCTCCCGATCTTTGCTGATTTCTCTTTGGATATTTGTGTAGTTGGCCCAGCTTGTGGGCTTTGAAACTCTTTATTTGTAGTTTGAATATTTTGCTGACTGTTGATATTTCTTTTGGTTGCTTGTTTAGCAACTTCTATCTTGAAAAAATAACAAGTAGCTTTTATGCTTTTGATCCTGACCCCGAAGCTTTATAATATTGTATTTCATATCATGCTTGTTTGTCTTAGCATTTTTTGAAAATGTCGGAGCCTTCGGCCTCTTTGAATTGGGCTGGATCCTTTGTGGTCGTGAAGGGATGGTTCCAACTTGTTTCTTGGTTTTCTTGCTTATGGCTTGTATCTCTATCGATCCGTAGCCGATTTCTTTGCGTTGGTCCTCTTTCCAGTTACTTTTTTAGTCCTCTATCTTGGACCTTTGTTAGGTCTTTTTCAGAGACTACTTTATAACTCTTTTTGTAGGAAGTCGACTTCTTTATGTCGTCCTTTTCCAAGTTATTTTTGTAATCCTCTTTTTTGGACCTTTGTCAGGTCTCTTTCAGGGATTACTTTTATAACTTGTTTGTAGGGGACCGACTTCGTTAGGTCGATCTTTTCTAAGTTATTTTTGTAATCCTCTTTCTTGGACCTTTGTCAGGTATCTTTCAGGGATTACTTTTATAACTTGTTTGTAGGGGACCGACTTTATTAGGTCGATCTCTTCTAAGTTATTTTTGTAATCCTCTTTCTTGGACCTTTGTCAAGTCTCTTTCAGGGATTACTTTTATAACTTATTTGTAGGAGACCGACTTCGTTAGGTCGATCTCTTCTAAGTTATTTTTGTAATCCTCTTTCTTTGACCTTTGTCAGGTCTCTTTCACGGATTACTTTTATAACTTGTTTGTAGGAGACCGACTTCGTTAGGTCGATCTCTTCTAAGTTATTTTTGTAATCCTCTTTCTTGGACCTTTGTTAGGTCTCTTTCAGGGATTACTTTTATAACTTGTTTGTAGGAGACCGACTTCGGTAGGTCGATCTCTTCTAAGTTATAGCAATTCCTCTTTTATAGGATTGGCCAGACCTCTTTCTAGGGATTTGCTGATAACTTGGGTTGACTTGGTTCTACTTCTTAACATCGGCCAGTCTTTAAGTTATTATTTAGCAATCCATAAGACCTCGTCAGGTTTTTTTCGGATCACTTTCGATAACTTCTTACATTATTCTGTGTTCATCTTTGCCAATTTGTAGAAGGTGGTTTCTGTCTTTGTTTGGTCGACCTTTAGATGAATCGCATTTTCATCTTTATTGGTCTTCCATCGTGATCGTGCGGTGAATCTGTTTTTCACTTTCTGCCGATTTGTTGCTTTATAATCGGGCGATGAATGCTTCAGATTAATGCGTCTTGAGAATTTGTAGAATATATAAAATATATTTTATTCAAAAGGAAATGCAAATATATACATGCGGGAGTTTTTCATCCCTTTCAGTCGAATAATTTCTGGATCTCAACTTGGTGCCTCATTAAAAAACCTTTTCAGGAAAAAGAGTGCACCCTATGACGAGATCTTCTAGCTATAGTACCTTCTTAGGTTGCATGCGTGCCATGATCTGGGAAGCTCTCGTCCATCGAGTTCAGACAGTCTGTAGTAGCCCTTTCCAAGTACTTCTGTAACTCGGCCTTTCCAGTTTGCTGCCAGCTTTCCTTCTCCAGGTCGAGTTGTTCCAATATCATTTCGGATTAGGATGAGATCATTCTCAGTAAAACTTCTTGGCACTACCCTTTGATTATATCTTGAAGCCATTCGGCGTTTTAGTGCTTCTTCCCTGATCCGAGCTCTTTCTTGGACTTCTGGAAGTAAGTCGAGCTCTTCTCTTTGAAGTTGAGAGTTGGCTTGTTCATTGTAGTGGACCACTCTAGGGAACCCTTCCTCGACCTCTACTGGGATCATTGCCTCCACTCCGTACGCTAATCGAAATGGTGATTTGTTTGTGGTAGAATGTGGTGTTGTTCAATATGCCCATAGGACCTGTGGGAGTTCTTCGGCCCAAGCTCCATTTGCTTCTTGCAGTCTCCGCTTCAGTGCAGCCAATATGACTTTGTTGGCAGCTTCGGCCTGTCCATTGGCTTGAGGATGCTCAACGGAGGTGAACTGGTGTTTTATATTCAGGTCGGTAGCTAGTTTTCTGAAACCTGCTTCTGTGAATTGAGTGCCATTGTCTGTGGTGATAGAGTGCGGGACTCCGAACCTTGTGATAATATTTCTATATAAGAATTTCCGGCTTCTTTGAGCAGTGGCGTTGGCTAGGGGCTCTGTCTCGATCCACTTTGTAAAATAGTCTATCCCAACTATGAGGAATTTGACTTGTCCCGATCCCTGAGAAAAGGGTCCGAGAAGGTCGAGTCCCCATTTTGCGAATGGCCAAGGTGAAGTTACGCTGATGAGTTCTTCTGGCGGGGCAATGTGGAAGTTGGCATGTTTCTGGCATGGGGGACATGTCTTTACAAACTCTGTAGCTTCTTTTTGTAGAGTTGGCCAGTAAAATCCCGCCCGGAGTACCTTTTTGGTGAGAGCTTGTGCTCCGAGATGATTACCACAAATGGCGCTGTGTACTTCCTCTAAAACTTCCCTTGTGTTAGAGGTCGGCACACATTTTAACAACGGTATTGAGATCCCTCTCTTATATAGGGTGTTGTTTATGATAGTGTAATACTGAGCCTCCTGTTTTAACCTCTTTGCCTTCTTTTCATCTGTGGGGAGTGTTTCTGCTTTGAGGTAGTTAATTATGGGGGTCATCCATCCTTGGTCCTGACTTGTTATGGCTAGGACTTTTTCCTCTTCCGAGATTGACGGGTTATGTAGCATTTCCTGGATGAGGCTTCTATTGTTGCCCCCTGGTTTGGTGCTAGCTAGTTTCGAGAGTACGTCAGCTTGGGCATTTTGTTCACGGGGTATGTGACAGATCTTATATTCCCTGAGTTGTCCGAGCTGTTCCTTGGTTTTTTCCAAATACTTTTTCATGGTGGGATCTTTGGCTTGCTAGCTCCCTATTATTTGTGAGGTGATTACTTATGAATCGCTGAAGATATTGAGTTTTTGAGCTCCAACCTCCTTAGCCAGCTTCAAACCAGCTAGTAACGCCTCATATTCTGCCTGGTTGTTTGAGGCCGGGAACCCAAATTTGAGGGAAAGCTCAACTTGGGTTCCTTGGTTACTTTCTATTATCACACCTGCGCCGCTTCCAGTCTTATTGGAGGAACCGTCCACGTAGAGATTCCATTCTGTGGGGGTTTCCAGGGTATCTGTGAATTTCGCAATGAAGTCGGCCAAGTATTGTGATTTGATGGCTGTCCGAGCTTCATATTGGAGGTCGAACTCAGACAACTCGACTGCCCATTGTAAAATTCTGCCTGCTAGATCTGTTTTCTGTAATATCCCTTTTATGGGCTGGTCGGTTCGAACCTTAATGGTGTGAGCCTGAAAGTACGGGCGAAGTCGTCGAGATGTCAGTATGAGAGTGTAGGCAAACTTTTCTATATTTTGGTAGTTTAGCTCGGATCCCTGCAGTGCTTTACTAATGAAGTATATAGATTGTTGCCCTTTGTCGTCCTCCCGAACCAGTGCTGAGGCTACTGCCCGACTTCCTACCGCAAGGTACAATGTGAGTGGTTCTTCCTTTCGTGGTCGAGTTAGAATAGGTGGTTGTCCTAGGAAGTTTCTGAAATCCTGGAAGGCTTGCTCGCATTCCTTTGTCCATTCGAAATTTTTTCCCTTCCTTAAAGTGGCGTAGAAGGGGAGAGATCTTATCGCTGATCCCGCTAAGAATCTGGATAAGGCTGCCAATCTCCCGTTGAGTTGTTGTACCTCTCTGACACAAGTTGGGCTCTTCATGTTGAGTATAGCCTGACATTTGTCTGGATTTGCTTCAATTCCTCTTTGTGTGAGCATGAAACCTAAGAATTTGCCCGCTTCTATTACAAAGGTGCATTTTGCGGGATTGAGTCGCATGTCGTGCTTCCTTATAGTGTCGAACACTTGAGCCAGGTCGGACAATAATGTCTCTTCACTTTGTGTCTTTATCAACATGTCGTCCACATAGACTTCCATGATTTTTCCAATGTGATCTGAGAAGACTTTATTCATTAGCCTTTGATAAGTAGCTCCCGCATTCTTGAGACCGAAAGGCATCACAATGTAGCAGTAATTTGCTTTTGGCGTCAAAAACGAGGTCTTTTCTTAATCTAGTGGATACATGGGGATTTGGTTGTATCCGGAATATGCATCCATAAACGAGAGGTATCTATATCCGGAGGAAGCATCTACCAGAGCGTCGATATTTGGGAGTGGGTAAGGATCTTTTGGGCAGGCTTTGTTGAGGTCGGTGTAGTCGGTGCACATTCGCCACTTCCCATTTGATTTTTTTACCAAGACGACGTTAGCTAGCCTTAGTGGGTACTTGACTTCTATTATGAATCCTGCCTCCAGTAGTGCTTGTACCTGTTCTTCCACAGCTTGGGATCGTTCTGGCCCAAGTTTTCTTCGTCTCTGCTGTACCGGCCGAGATCCTGGATAGACCACCAATTTGTGACACATTAGCTTGGGGTTTATGCCTGGCATGTCTGCAGCTTTCCATGCAAAGAAATCGACATTATCTCGCAAGAACTGTACTAGTAATTCCTTTCCATCTCCTTTCAGGATCGTGTCAATATTACTCGTTTTGTCCGAGGTGTCTCCGATCTGAACTTTCTCTATTTCACCTTCAGGCTGTGGACGGAGTTCTTCTCGTCTCTGGACTCCACCAAGCTCAATTATATGGAACTCTTCTCCTCTGCCTCTGAGGTTTAGACTTTCGTTATAATAGCGGCGTGCCATCTTTTGATATACTTTTATTGTGGCTATCCCCTCTGTAGTTGGGAATTTCATGCATAGATGTGGAGTTGAAATTATTGCGCCGAGTTGATTTAGTGTTGTCCGACCTATTAGGGCATTGTAGGCTGAACTCACGTCGACCACAATGTAGTCTATCTTGAGTGTTCTAGATTGGTTCCCTTTTCCGAAGGTTGTATATAGTGACACGTATCCCAGTGGTTGTACTAGGGTATCTCCCAGTCCGAACAGGCTATTCGGGTATGCTCTAAGCTCCTTTTCTTCTAAGCCGAGTTTGTCGAAGGCTGTTTTGAATAAGATGTCGACAGAACTCCCTTGGTCTATTAATGTGCGGTGGAGATTGGCGTTTGCTAGTATGATGGTGATGACCATGGGATCGTCGTGTCCTGAAATGATACCGGATGCGTCTTCTTTGGTGAACGTGATCGCAGGGATGTCGGGTGCTTCCTCCTTTCCTTCGACATGATATACTTCTTTGAGGTATCTTTTGCGGGATGATTTGGAGATTCCACCTCCTGCAAATCCTCCATGTATCATATGGACATGTCTTTCTGGCGTACGAGGTGATTGCTCAGCTCGTCCGACATCTTTATCTCTTTGTCTTTTTCTTTGCTCATCATCTCGGGTGGCCAGATACCGATTTAGTTTTCCTTATCTTACTAATTTTTCTATGATGTTTTTTAAGTCGAAGCATTCGTTGGTGGAATGCCCTCGGACCCGATGATATTCACAGTATTCGTTCCGATTTCCTCCTCCTCTTTTGCCTTTGAGTGGTCGAGCTGGGGGTATCTTTTCTGTGTTACAGACTTCTTTGTAAATATCCACAAGGGACACCCGAAGAGGGGTGTAATTATGATACTTTTTGATTTTTTCGCCCGTTCGATCTTCCTTCTTCTTGGATTCTTTATCTTTGTAGGTGAAACCAGATTTTGAGGCTTCTCCAAGTCGGAAATTTTCTTCCATGTTGATGTACTTCTATGCCCGCTCTTGCACCTCGTCTAGAGATGTGGGGTATTTCTTTGATATAGATTGGCTGAAAGGTCCCTCTCATAGGCCGTTGATGAGGCCCATGACGGCAGCCTCTGTTGGCAAGCTTTGTATGTCTAGGCATGTTTTGTTGAATCTTTCCATGTAGTTGCGAAGACTTTCCCGATCTCCTTGCTTGATACCCAGTAGACTGGGAGCATGCTTAGCTTTGTCTTTTTGGATGGAGAATCTGGCCAGGAACTTTTTGGCAAGGTCGTCGAAGTTTGAGATGGACTTCGGAGGTAGGTTGTCGAACCATCTAATTGCTGTCTTTGTGAGAGTCGTTGGAAAAGCTTTGCAGTGAACGGCATCTGAAGTGTCGGTGAGGTACATTCTGCTTCTGAAGTTGCTGAGATGATGGTTGGGATCTGTGGTGCCATCATACAAAGTCATATTCGGAAGTTTGAAGTCTTTAGAGATTTTAGTCTTCATGATTTCCCTAGTGAATGGATCTTGATCCTTGCGAGAGTTGTCCTCAGGGGTGGTCCGGGTAGCCTTTGCTTTGAGATCGGCTTCAAGTTATAGGAGTTTATCTTCCAATTCTCGACGTCGCCTTACCTCTCTTTGTAGATCCTTGCCAACTTCTTGCTGGTACTGGCTTTCTTTTTCGAGTTGCTTTAGGAGATCTTGAAGTGCTTCTATTACTCCTGGATGTGATGAGTTTTTGTCTCCGTTAGATTCTGGAGTATCCTTTGGTGTGGCATCCGTATTTTTGTGTGGCGTTCTGTCCTCTAGATCTGAGTTGTGATCGTTGTCATGGTCGTCCGCCATGGTGATGGGATGACTTCCAGGTTCCCCGGCAACGGCGCCAATGTTCCAAGGGTTACCTGAAATTGTAGGCTGATCTCGGATGAGATCTTCTGTACTGGTCGGAGATGACGTGTCCGGCCGGCTGGTGGCAGCCGAAGCTGTTGTGTCCGACTTGTTGGACTGGCTTCACTTCTGATCCTTGGTCACCGGAGGGTAGGGGGTACCTACAAGAGACTCCGATGCTTAAGTTAGCACGGGTATTAAGTAGGTTTATTGTAGAATCAGAGTATGAGTTATACCTGGGTGCTCCAGTGTATTTATAATGGTTGTAGAGTGACATTTCTAGATAAGATAAGTTAGTTATCTTATCCTATCTTATCTTATATTTGGGTGAGGTCAGCTTATCTTCAACGGAACCGCCCTCCTTTCTGTAGGCTTGGGCTGCCTTTGGATTGGGCTGTGTTCCTTTGTTTGGGCCTTCTTGGACCTTCCTGTCGATTTGGCCGACCTCTTTTGTAAAGAGGTCGGATAGTCTGACCTGAAGAGGTCGGTCGCTTTGTCTCCAATCATCCCAGGTCAGATAGCTCGACCCAGGGTATGAACAAGGTGAGACTAGTGATAGAGGCAAGTGTGGTATGAAGCTCTGTTTGCCCTTGGTGAATAACACCAATGGTATTGTCATCCAGTGGAGGTTGGGGTGGATATAGGTTAGGGTCATATGGAGGTGAATAGTGTAAAAAGGCTTGCGAGTATGGTGGTTCAAAGGTGTGTTGGGGAGGTGGTTCATAAGCATATGATAGGGCTTGTTGGTAACTATAAGAGGGTCCACCGTATTCATTATCTTGGTACGCTCCCTGGAATGGCTCTTGACCCTAGTAATTTGGTGGAGGTGGTTTGTCACGAAAGGGTCCACCATAACTATTGTCTTGGTATGCATCACAGAATGGTTGTTGGTTATAGCGCATTGGAGGGGGTTGTTGCCAAGAGGGTTGATCAAATCCTTGTGGCTCCTCCCATCTTTGATTCTTCCGACCTTGATGCATGTTCCTGTTATAGCTTCCATTCCTCTCAACAACATTAGAACCAAACTTGAAACCAGAGGTGTGAGAATTCATAGTAGCAAAGGAAAATAAAAACAAAAACTAATAAAAAAATTAATGAAAATAAACTCCTAAAACTAGAAACACTGACAACAATATAAGATAAAGATTTGAAAACGGTTTAAATTTTGAAATTTAAAATTTGAATTTTGGAATTTAAATATTGAAATTTGAAATTTAATTTTGAAATAAGATAAGATATGATTTTAAAAAAGATATGATTTTTGAAAAAGATTTGAATTTTGAAATTTAAAACTAAGATAAGATAAGATAAAAATTTTAAAATAAAAATCTGAAATTTTTTTTAATTTTTGAAAAAATCAATTAAAATAAAGAGAAAAGATATTTTGAATTTAATGAGGAAAGAGAAAAACAATAAAATGACACCAAACTTAAAATTTTTAGATCAAAACGAAGAAAACAAACAAGAATAACTTGAAGGTCAAGATGAACACGAAGAACAACTTGAAAATCAAGAAAGAACAGGGAACATTATTTTCAAAAATTTTAATAACTAAATAAAAACCAATAACCTCTTAATTTACGAAAAAGCAAAAATAAAAACAAAAATAAAAACAAATAAACAAGCAAAAAGCAAATATTTACAATAACCAATAATAAGGCACACGTTTGCAATTCCCCGGCAACAGCGCCATTTTGACGATCCGATTCTCTGCCGGTAAAGAATGTTTATAAAAATAATTGCGTTGTAAGTATAGTTTCTAAACCAGCAGAGAATCCTTTTGTACAAAAGTTTGGTTGTCACAAGTAACAAAACCCAATAAAATTTATAACCGAAGTATTTAAACCTTTGGTTGTCTCTCAAGGAATTGCAGGGAGGTGTATTTATTATTGGTTATGGGTTTTTCTGAGAAGATTCTGAGTTTGAGAACAGAAAAATAAATAATTGTAATTTAAAGCGGTGGAAATTAAAAAGAGAATTTATATAATTAATTAAAAAGCCTTGACCGAGGGTGTGATTAATTGGAAGTTCTATCCTTGTTGGAATCTTCTCAAGTGTAGTGTAAAGAGGTTGTTGTTTTCACTTAGTTGACCCTTACTCAGTAAAGGAAAGTCAAGCGATTGAACTGATTCTTATCCATAAATCCTAGTCCTTTCCCTTGGGAAGGTCTAGCGTTAGTAGATACAGAATTAGCCAACAATGTCCAATTTTAACTAAGCCCTTGAGTATTCTAACTCAAGTGTCTCCTCTTAATCCTCTCAAATTATGACCGTTTGAGTGCGAATAGGTCAGGCTGGACAGCTTAGCAATTTTTTCAACTTCTTGTATTCCTTCTATTTTTGCATGCTTTCTTTCCATCCTCTAAGCCATTCCTGCCCTGTAATCTCTTAAAATACTTAACACACATATCAATGCATCGAATGGTAATAAGAGAGGATTAAACATAGGAAATTTAAGACCGAAGAAGCATGTTTTCAATCAAAGCACAGAATTAGGAAGGAAAATGTAAAACCATGCACATCATATGAATAAGTGAGTAAAGAGTTGATAAAAACCACTCAATTAAACACAAGATAAACCATAAAATAGTGGTTTATCAAGGCCCAAACGAAGGAACACAGCCCAATCTAAAGGCAGCCAAAGCCTAGAAAGACAAAGGCGATTCCCCTTAAAGATAAGATGACTTCACTCAAAGATAAGATAAGATAAGATAAGATAACTATCTTATCTCCAGAAAGGTCACTCCACACTACTATAAATACACTGGAGCACCCAGGTATAACTCATACTCTGATTCTACTAAAAACCTGCCTAAAGCACGTGCTAACTTAAGCATCGGAGTCTCTTGCAAGTACCACCACCCTCCGGTGATCAAGGATCAGCAGCTCCACCAGATCCAACAAGTCAGACACGGCAGCTTCGGCCACCAGATCTAACAAGTCGGACACGACATCTCCGGCCACCAGCTCTAAACAGGTCGAACACAGCAGCACCGACCACCACCGCAGATCTCGTCCGAGATCGACCTACAGTTTCAGGTAACCTTCGGAACATTGGCGCTATTGCTGGGGAACCTGGAAGTCATCCCACCATCATGGCGGACAACCTTGACAACGACTGCGACTCTGATCTAGAAGACAGGACACCGCACAAGAACGCGGACACCACACCAAAGGATACTTCTCAACCAAATAAAGACCATAATTCGCCAAATTCAGAAATCATGGAGGTACTTCAAGCTCAACAAAATCTCCTCAAACAGCTCGAAAAAGAGGCCGAGCATCAACGGGAAGCCGAGAGGGACATACGAAGGGAAACCAGGCGATGCCGAGAATTAGAAGACAAACTCCTAAAGCTTGAAGCCAGTCTCAAAACCAAGACTTCCCGATCCAGTCATGAAGATGACCCTCACAAAGATCAAGATCCATTCACTAAAGAAATCATGAAAGCCAAAGTCCCAAAGGACTTCAAAGCTCCCAACATGACCCCATACGACGGCACATCAAATCCAAGCCATCATCTCAGCAATTTCAGAAGCAGAATGTATCTCACCGACGCATCAGACGCTATTCGATGCAAAGCCTTCCCAACAACCCTAACCAAGACAGTAATTAAATGGTTTGACAGTCTGCCCCTCGAGATCCATCGCAAGTTTCGATGACCTAGCCAAAAAATTTCTTGCCAGATTCTCCATACAGAAGGACAAAACCAAGCACGCCCTAAGCCTATTAGGGATCAAGCAAGGAGATCGGGAGAGTCTTCGCAACTATATGGAAAGATTCAACAAAGCATGTTTGGACATACAAAGTCTGCCAACAGAAGCAGCCATTATGGGCCTCATTAATGGCCTACAAGAGGGACCTTTTAGTCACTCCATATCAAAAAGACATCCCACATGTCTGAATGAAGTGCAGGAACGAGCTGAGAAGTACATCAAATGGAGGAAAACTCTCGAATAGGAGAGACCTCAAAATCTGGATTCTCCTACTTATCTCGGGATAAGGATAAAGAGTCCAAGAAAAAAGAAGACCAACATGGAGAAAAAAATCAAGAAATATCACAATTACACCCCCCTTCGGGTATCTCTTGTGGAAGTTTATTGAGAAGTATGCCACACGGAGAAAATTCCACCACCTCGAGCAATTAAAAGCAAGAAACGTGGCGGAAATCGGACAGAATATTGTGAATACCATTGAATCTATAGGACATCCCACCAACTAGTGCTTCGACTTGAAGAATGTCATAGAAAAATTGGTAAGAGATGGAAGACTAGATCGGTACTTAGCCAGCAAAGCAGATGAGCCCAGAAAAAGAAGAAGAGACGAAGATGTCAGACGAGTTGAACGTCCACCTCACACCGAAGAGGTCGGACGAGTTGAACGTCCACCTCATGCCGAAGAGGTCGGACGAGTTGAACGTCCACCTCACGCCGAAGAGGTCGGACGAGTTGAACGTTCACCTCACGCCGAAGAGGTCGGACGAGTTGAACATCCACCTAACACTGAAAAGGTCGAACGAGTTGAACATCCACCTCACACCGAAGAGGTCGGACGAGTTGAACGTCCACCTCACACTGAAGAGGTCGGACGAGTTGAACGTCCACCTCACACTGAAGAGGTCGGACGAGTTGAACATCCACCTCACACCGAAGAGGTCAGACGAGTTGAACGTCCACCTCACACCCCTGAGAGACATGTTCATATGATAAATGGAGGATTCGCAGGAGGAGGGATCTCTAAATCATCTCACAAAAGACGCCTCAAAGAGGTATATTAGGGAAGGGAGAGAGGTTTGAATAGGATAACAGAGTGCGAACAAGCCTTCCGAGATTTCAAAAATTCTTGGGGCAACCACCCATTCTTACCAGACCACGGGAAAGTGAAGAACTCATATTATACCTCACAGTGAGAAGTCGAGCAATAGCCTCAGCACTAGTTAGAGAAGACGAAAATGGGCAACAACCTGTCTACTTCATCAGCAAAGCTCTACAAGGGGCAGAACTAAACTATCAAAAGAAAGAAAAAGTTTGCCTACGCCCTCATACTCACCTCTCAACGACTCCACCCATACTTTCAAGCTCACATTATCAGAGTTCAGACCAACCAGCCCATAAAAGGCATCTTACAGAAAATAGACTTATCTGGAAGAATCCTACAGTGGGCAGTCGAGTTATCCAAATTCGATCTTTGATATGAAGCTCGGACAGCCATCAAATCACAGTATCAGGCCGAATTCATTATAGAGTACATTGACACCCCGGGAACTCCCACAAAATGCAATCTTTACATGGACGACTCTTCAAACAAAACCGGGAATGGCACAAGTGTAATTATAGAAAGCGATCAGGGAACCCAAATCGAGCTAAATAATCGAGCTGAATACGAGGCACTACTGGTTGGTTTAAGGCTGGCTAAGGAGGTAGGAGTTCAAAAGCTTACCATCTTCAGTGATTCACAAGTAGTTACCTCACAAATAGAAGGGAGCTACCAAGCTAAGGATCCCACCATGAAAAAATACCTCGGGTAATTTGGGGGACCCTGGACAAAACCAGAGAACAGCTCGGGTAATTCGGGGGACCCTGGACAAAACCAGCCAGCACCAACAGCTCAGACAATTCGGGGATATGAGGTCCGACACATAACTTGGGAGTAGAATGCCCGAGCTGATGCACTTTACCTCGGGAGCAGAATGCCCGAGCTGATGCACTTTCAAAACTACCCAGCACCAAACCAAGGGGCAATAACAGAAGCCTCATCCAGGCTACATTACAAGACCACAACAAGTCGATCTCGAAGGCGGTATAAGGGATGGTAATATTCAACTAAAAAAGTAGTCATAAGCATACAAAAATGGTCGTTCCCCTGGAGTCAAGGAAGGAAAACAAACCCTCTCCTCAGGGTCCGGTGACACCAACCCATAATTCTTCTCCTCATCCCTATCCCTACAAATTGTACGGAACCTCCTAAGTCGTACACAGTACTCAGGGTCAACCATAGTAACACGCATTAAAACTATGGAATCCAGCCAATCAGACATGCCGTTCGGGATCTTAGTAGACATCTCAGCAATGTTTTTTTGAGAAGACATAGGTCAACTATGGGGTTACTACCAAACAACTCGGGCAAATAAGAAAACAACTCGGACAATAACAGCAAAACATCAGGTGTCAGATACAGTAGTAAAAGGGAAACCCCAGGACTCACACGAAAGTCCAATGGCACCCTTTGGAGGCAACAACAGAGCAAAAACCCAAATACAAAGTCAAAGATTTACATCAAAAGCCTTCTAACTTCCATATTGCCCCCACCAGAGGAGCTTGGTGCACGAATTATGAATAACGCGTTTCACAACTCGTACCACTAACCAGCAAGTGCACTGGGTCGTCCAAGTAATACCTTACGTGAGTAAGGGTCGATTCCACGGAGATTGTTGGTTTGAAGCAAGCTATGGTTATCTTGCAATTCTCAGTCAGGATATTAATTGGTGGTTATCAATTGACTTGCAAATGAACAAGGGAGCATAAATTAAAAATTACTTGTTATGCAGTAATGGAGAATATGTTGGAGTTTTGGAGATGCTTTGTCTTCTGAAATTCTGCTTTCCTCTGTTTCTAATTCACGCATGCACGTCCTCCTATGGCAAGCTGTATGTTGGTGGATCACCGTTGTCAATAGCTACCATCCATCCTTCCAGTGAAAAGGGTCCAAGTGCGCTGTCACCGCACGGCTAATCATCTGCAGGTTCTCAATCATACCGGAATAGGATTTACTATCCTTTTGCGTCTGTCACTACGCCCAGCACTCGTGAGTTTGAAGTTTGTCACAGCCATTAAATCCCAGAATCCTACTCGGAATACCACAGACAAGGTTTAGACTTTCCGGATTCTCATGAATGCTGCCATCAATCTAGCTTATACCACGGAGATTCTGATTAAGGAATCTAAGAGATAATCATTCAATCTGATGTAGAACGGAAGTGATTGTCAGACACACGTTCATGGAGTGAGGAAGGTGATGAGTGTCACGGATCATCACCTTCTCCATAATGAGCCGCGAATGGATATCTTAGATAGGAACACGCATGTTTGAATGGAAAACAGAAATACTTGCATTAATTCATCGAGACACAGCAGAGCTCCTCACCCCCAACAATGGAGTTTAGAGACTCATGCCGTCAAAAGTTACAAATTTCAGATCTAAAAATGTCATGAGATGCAAAATAAATTCCCAAAAGTTGTTTAAATACAAAACTAGTAACCTAGGTTTACAGAAAATGAGTAAACTATAACAGATAGTGCAAAAATCCACTTCTGGGACCGACTTGGTGTGTGCTGGGGCTGAGACTAAAGCTTTCACGTTTCTGGGGCTGTTTTGGGCGTTCAACGCCAGCTTTGGATCCTTTTCTGGCGTTGAACTCCAACTTGCAGCTTGTTTCTGGCGCTGGACGCCAGAATTGGGCAGAGAGCTGGAGTTGAACGCCAGTTTACGTCGTTTATTCTTGAGCAAAGTATGGACTATTATATATTTCTGGAAAGCTCTGGATGTCTACTTTCCAACACAATTGTAAGCGCGCCATTTGAAGTTCTGTAGCTCCAGAAATTCCATTTTGAGTGCAGGGAGGTCAGAATCCAACAGCATCGGCAGTCCTTTTTCAGCCTGAATCAGATTTTTGCTCAGCTCCCTCAATTTCAGCCAGAAAATACCTGAAATTACAGAAAAACACACAACTCATAGTAAAGTCCAGAAATATGAATTTTTCCTAAAAACTAATGAAAATAAACTGAAAACTAACTAGAACATACTAAAAACTATATGAAATTAACCCCAAAAAGCGTATAAAATATCTGCTCATCACAACACCAAACTTAAACTGTTGCTTGTCCTCAAGAAACTAGACAAATAAAATAGAAGACTAATAGGTTGAGAAGCAATAATATCTCAGAGGTTTTTTGAGTGAAACTCAGATTCTAATTAGATGAGCGGGACTAGTAGCTTTTTGCTTCCGAACAGTTTTGGCATCTCACTTTATCCATTGAAGCTATTCTTGAGACCTGTGGAGATTAACCCCTGAAATCGTTTCGATTCAGTGTTAGATTTTCCAAGTGGGTTAATACACAGACACCGTAAATACATAGGCCATCATTGTGACATTTTGTTTCACGAATCCCGGTGCCGGTTCTGAGTATTTTATCGACACAAGTTCTTAGTAGTATGACTTTATCCTCTTAGTTATTGTGATAGACTTAAGATTCAAGGATATCTACGGTTAGTGAGAC
>NC_029788.2:77759158-77768515 GCF_000816755.2 Arachis ipaensis | reverse complement strand
ACTGATGCTCAAAGCCTTGGGATCCTTTTTATTTGCCCTTGCCTTTTGGTTTTAAGGGCTATTGGCTTTTTCTGCTTGCTTTCTCTTTTTTTTTTCTTCTACAAGCTTTGTTCTTTGCTGCTTTTTCTTGCTTCAAGAATCATTTTTATGATTTTTCAGATTATCAATAACATGTCTTATGTTCATCATTCTTTCAAGAGCCAACATATTTAACAGTCTTAAACAACAAATTCAAAAGACATATGCACTGTTCAAGCATTCATTCAGAAGACAGAAAGCATTACCACCACATGTAACTAATTAGAATTTTTATTATTAAAAACTCGAAATTTTATTGCCTCTTATTCAAAAGATCTACTATTTTATTCATGTTTGCTGATGATGAGAAAAATAGACTATAACTTAATTGGAGATAAAATCAAAATAGATGCTAATTACTACTATATGACTCCTAAGGCAAACTCCTATAACGACAACTATCACAGAGTTAAAGCAGAAATTGGAATTTAACAACCTTTGTTCTGGGAAGTGGATGTTCCTCGGATCTGTGGGGTGCTTGGTCCTTCAAGAGATAACTTCTGGCGCTTCAATTCCCTCAAGTCACGCCCTTGCTCCTCTTGTTCTTTAATCAAATAGCAAAGAATTTGACTTTGTTCCTTCTATTCTTTTATTATTTGTTCTATAGCTTCTTGCATTTTGGTAACTGATGTTTCAAGATACTCCCAGTATTCAAATTGAGGGATTTCTGGGAGAAATTCCTGTGTTTTCTTCTTGATGGGATCATCCTGTGCTTATTGTTTTTCCATTGATGCTTTGGTGATTGGTTTCTCGATTGAGATATACTCAGTTATTCCCATCCTTACTCCAACGTCCTTGTAGAGCAGAGAAATTAAGCTTGGGTAGGCCAACCTGGCCTCTTTAGAATTTTTGTTAGCAATTTTGTAGAATTCAGTTGAAATCAGTTGATGAACTTCCACTTCTTTTCCCATCATGATGCAATGGATCATCACTGCTCTTCTAACAGTGACTTCAGAACGGTTGCTAGTGGGCAGCAGAGAATGCCCAATGAAGTCCAGCCATCCTCTGGCGACTGGTTTGAGATCTTCTCTTTTGAGTTGATTTGGGACACCCTTCGTGCTGGTGGTCCACCTAGCTCCAGGGATACATATATCCTCTAGAATCTTATCCAGGCCCTTGTCTGTTCTCATCATTCTCCTGTTGAAAGAGTTTGGATCATCTTTTAGCTGAGGTAGCTTTAAGATCTCCCTGATCTTGTCAGGGTTGGTATGAACAATCTTTCCTCTGACCACGGTTCGATATTCATAGAAAGCAGTTCCAGATAGTTTTTACTTGTCTGTCTGCCACATATTAGCATAGAACTCCTGGACCATATTCCTTCCCACTTTTGTTTCAGGATTAGCTAGGATCTCCCAGTTCCTGATTCGAATTTGCTCCTGGATCTCCGGATATTCGTCTTCTTTCAAATCGAATCTAACTTTCGAGATCACTGATCTTAGACCCATTATTTTGTAATAATGGTCTGAATGTTCTTTAGATAAGAACTTCCCTTGATTCCAAAGTAGTTTTGGAACACTCTCTTTCTTGCCTCTTGAAGTGGGTTGTTTTCCCTTAGGAGCCATGATCTTAGTGATCATGGATAAACACACCAAACTTAGAGGTTTGCTTGTCCTCAAGCAAAAGAAAAGAAAGGAGAGGGATAGAAGGAGAGCTAGGTGCAATTGTTGATGGAAGGGGAGGAAGGCCGAACCCATATTTAAAGGGAGGGGGGGTGGGTTCGAAAATTTAGAAGAGATATGATAAAAAAGATTGCTTTGGAAAAGATAGGATAGAAGATATGATAAGAGATGATATAGTTTAAAATTGAAAAGATATAAAAGATTTTTGAAAAAGATAATGTGGGGATTTGAACACCAGGAAATCCTTTGTTACTGGGCGTTTTTCTGAATGCCCAGAATGCTGTAAATCTGGCGTTAAACGCCCAGAAAGAGCTTTTTCTGGCGTTTAACGCCCAGATGGCTATCCTCACTGGCGTTCAACGCCCAGTGGATGCTTCTGTTGGGCGTTGAGCGCCCAAAATAGACTTTTACTGGCGTTTTCTTGCCAGTGAGCTCTTTTTCTCTGTTTTGTGTGCAGAATCCTTCTGTAACCCTGTGAACTTATACAATTGACTCTTTACCTTAGGATCAGTGAACTTTATATAAACAAATAAAATCAAGAATAGGGCAAAATGCTTAGAGGAAGTGATGCCCCATGGCTGGGTTGCCTCCCAGCAAGCGCTTCTTTACTGTCTTTAGCTGGACCTTGCTGAGCTTTTAATCTAGCTTCAGCCTTGAGCACTCTTGCTCAACATTTCCTTCAAGATAGTTCTTGATTCTCTGTCCATTAACAATGAACTTCTTATCAGAATCAATATCTTGAAGCTCCACATAACCATATGGTGATACACTTGTAATCACATATGGTCCCCTCCACCGAGACTTTAGTTTCCCGGGGAATAGCCTGAGCCTAAAGTTAAACAACAGAACCTTTTGTCCTGGTTCAAAGATTCTAGATGACAGCTTCTTGTCATGCCATTTTTTTTATTTTTCTTTATAAAGCTTGGCATTTTCGAAAGCAGTGAATCTGAATTCCTCTAGCTCATTTAGCTGGAGCAGCCCAGTAGGCTTTATGTTCCAGTTCCACGGGCAGGTGACATGCCTTACCATACACAAGTTGGTATGAAGAGGTCCCTATAGGAGTCTTGAATGCTGTTCTGTATGCCCACAGAGCATCATCCAAGCTTCTTGCCCAATCCTTTCTACGGGTACTTATAGTCCGTTCTAGGATTCTTTTTAGCTCTCTGTTAGAGACTTCAGCTTGTCCATTAGTCTGTGGATGATATGGAGTCGCCACCTTGTGGCGAATCCCATACCGGACCATGGCAGAGTAAAGCTGTTTGTTGCAGAAGTGAGTGCCCCCATCACTGATTAGTACTCTAGGGACACCAAACCTGCTAAAGATATGTTTCTGGAGGAACTTCATCACTGTTTTAGTATCATTGGTGGGTGTGGCAATGGCCTCAACCCATTTTGATACATAGTCAACTGCCACCAGAATATAAGTGTTTGAGAATGATGGTGGGAAAGGTCCCATGAAGTCAATTCCCTATACGTCAAACAACTCAATCTCCAAGATTCCTTGTTAAGGCATGGCATAACCATAAGGCAGATTACCAGCTCTTTGGCAACTGTCACAGTTACGTACAAACTCTCGGGAATCTCTATAGAGTGTGGGCCAATAGAAGCCACATTGGAGGACCTTGGTGGCTGTTCGCTCACCTCCGAAATGGCCTCCATATTGAGATCCATGGCAATGCCATAGGATCCTCTGTGCTTCTTCTCTAGGAACACACCTACGGATTATTCCATCTGCACATCTCTTAAAGAGATAGGGTTCATCCCACAAGTAGTACTTTGCATCAGTAATTAATTTCTTCTTTTGTTGCCTGTTGTACTCCTTGGGTATGAACCTTGCAGCTTTATATTTTGCAATATCGGCAAACCATGGTATTTCCTGAATGGCAAATAAATGCTCATCCGGAAAAGTCTCAGAGATTTCAAGAAAGGTTGAGCCTTCTGTAGTCAATACACATGCGCCACCCTGTAACTGTTCTTGTAGGAACCAGTTCATTCTTTTCATTATGAACCACTGTCATGCCTCCCTTTTTGGGGACAACTTGGACAGGGCTCACCCAGGGGTTGTCAGAAATAGGATAAATAATCCTAGCCTCTAGTAACTTGAACCACTGGTTTAGCATTATCCTCCAATAAGATTTTGTGCATGCATCTAGCTGGGCTTATGCCCTTAAGGTCACCTATGGACCACCCAAGAGCTGTCTTGTGTGTCCTTAGCACTTGAATAAGTGCTTCCTCTTCCTGTGGATTTATAGCAGAGCTTATGATCACTGGAAAAGTGTCACCTTCTCCCAGAAATACATATTTCAGGGATGGTGGAAATGGTTTGAGCTCGGGTTTAGGAGGTTTTTCCTTTTCCAGAGGAAATTTCAGAGGCTCTTCCATCTCCTCTGAATCCTCCAAATCAGGCTGAACATCTTTAAAGATGTCTTCCAACTCTGATTCGAGACTCTCAGCCATCTTGATCTCTTCTACCAAAGAGACAATAAGATCAACTTTCATGCAGTCTTTTGATGTGTCTGGATGCTGCATGGCTTTGACAGCATTCAACTTAAACTCATCATCATTGACTCTCAGGGTTATTTCCCCCTGTTGGACATCAATGAGAGTTTGTCCAGTTGCTAGGAAGGGTCTTCCTAGAATGAGAGTAGCACTCTTGTGCTCCTCTATTTCCAGCACTACAAAGTTAGTAGGAAAGGCGAATGGCCCAACTCTGACGATCATGACTTCAATCACGCCTGATGGGTATTTAATGGAGCCATCAGCAAGTTGGAGACATATCCGGGTCAGTTTAACTTCTTCAGTTAAACCAAGCTTTCTGATAGTGGATGCAGGTATTAGGTTGATGCTTTCCCCAAGATCACATAAAGCTGTCTTGGTGCAATTACCTTCTAATGTGCATGGTATCAGAAAACTCCCAGGGTCTTTAAGCTTTTCAGGAAAGCTTTTCAGAATGACTGCATTGCATTCTTCAGTGAGGAGAACTCTTTCAGTTTCTCTCCAATCCTTCTTATGACTCAAGATCTCTTTCATGAACTTGGCATAAGAAGGTATTTGCTCAAGTGCCTCTGCAAATGGAATCTTTATTTCAAGAGTCCTGAGATAATCTACAAAGCGAGCAAATTGCTTATCCTGCTCCTCTTTCCGGAGTTTTTGAGGATAAGGTATCTTGGCTTTATATTCCTCAACCTTAGTTGCTGTAGGTTTATTGCCTACAGAAGTGGTTGAAGAAGCTTTTTTAGAGGGGTTGTCATCAGCACTTGTGTGTGTCTGATCCCTCACTGGCAATGGAGTGCCAGAGTTAGAAGCTAGAGTGATGTTAGACGCCCACTCCTTGTCTGTCCCTGGCGTCTGAACGCCAAAACTGTGCCCAATTTGGGCGTTCAACGCCAGATCCTTGCTTGTTTCTGGCGTTGAACGCCAGTCCTTGCTTGTTACTGGCGTTGAACGCCAGTCTTGGGCATGGTCTGGGTGTTCAGCGCCAGCCTTCCACTAGATTTCTGGTGTTTTAGCGCCAGAATTACTTTTCCCTGGGCTCTTACTGTCCTCAGGTGAATTTTGGGTGGTTTGCTCATTCCTTAGCTCTTTGCTACCTTGAGGTGGGGTATTTAATATTTTCCCACTTCTTAATTGAACTGCTTGGCATTCTTCTGTTATTTGTCTTGACAGCTGCTGCTTTGTTTGCTTCAATTGTTTAAAATTTTGGAGGGGAAACACCAAGGAACACCAAACAAAAAAAATTTTAAGATTAAGACACAAGAAAAACTCAAGAACACTTTGAAGACTCACAAGAACACAAGAACATGAAGAAACAACACCAAACTTAAAATTTTTAGAAAACCAAACTAAAATTTTTGAAAAACAAAGAAAAATCAACAAGAAAACACCAAACTTAGAGTTTGGCACAGGATTTATTCAAAGAAAAATTATTTTTGAAAAAGATTTTAAAAATTAGGATAGCCAATTACCAAGAACATAAGCACCACGCTCTAACTAATTGTGCTATAAATTTAAAGTATTTTAACAATGTATAAATAATAAAAGACTCTAAACCAAAAAAGAAAAATTTTTCCTAATCTAAGCAACAAAATAAACCGTCAGTTGTTTAAACTCAAACAATCCCCGGCAACGGCGCCAAAAACTTGGTGCACGAATTATGAATAACACGTTTCACAACTCGTACCACTAACCAGCAAGTAGACTGGGTCGTCCAAGTAATACCTTACGTGAGTAAGGGTCGATCCCACGGAGATTGTTGGTTTGAAGCAAGCTATGGTTATCTTGAAATTCTCAGTCAGGATATTAATTGGTGGTTATCAATTGACTTGCAAATGAACAAGGGAGCATAAATTAAAAATTACTTGTTATGCAGTAATGGAGAATATGTTGGAGTTTTGGAGATGCTTTGTCTTCTGAAATTCTGCTTTCCTCTGTTTCTAATTCATGCATGCACGTCCTCCTATGGCAAGCTGTATGTTGGTGGATCACCGTTGTCAATGGCTACAATCCATCCTTCCAGTGAAAAGGGTCCAAGTGCACTGTCACCGCACGGCTAATCATCTGCAGGTTCTCAATCATACCGGAATAGGATTTACTATCCTTTTGCGTCTGTCACTACGCCCAGCACTCGTGAGTTTGAATTTCGTCACAGCCATTCAATCCCAGAATCCTACTCGGAATACCACAGACAAGGTTTAGACTTTCCGGATTCTCATGAATGCTGCCATCAATCTAGCTTATACCACGGAGATTCTGATTAAGGAATCTAACAGATAATCATTCAATCTGATGTAGAACGAAAGTGATTGTCAGACACACGTTCATGGAGTGAGGAAGGTGATGAGTGTCACGGATCATCACCTTCTCCATAATGAGGCGCGAATGGATATCTTAGATAGGAACACGCATGCTTGAACGGAAAACAGAAATACTTGCATTAATTCATCGAGACACAGCAGAGCTCCTCACCCCCAACAATGGAGTTTAGAGACTCATGCCATCAAAAGTTACAAAGTTCAGATCTAAAAATGTCATGAGATGCAAAATAAATCCCCAAAAGTTGTTTAAATACAAAACTAGTAACCTAGGTTTACAGAAAATGAGTAAACTATAACAGATAGTGCAGAAATCCACTTCTGGGGCCCACTTGGTGTGTGCTGGGGCTGAGACTAAAGCTTTCACGTTCCTGGGGCTGTTTTGGGCGTTCAACACCAGCTTTGGATCCTTTTCTGGTGTTGAACTCCAACTTGCAGCTTGTTTCTGGCGCTAGACGCCAGAATTGGGCAGAGAGCTGGCGTTGAACGCCAGTTTACGTCGTCTATCCTAGAGCAAAGTATGGACTATTATATATTTCTGGAAAGCTCTGGATGTCTAATTTCCAACACAATTGGAAGCGCATCAGTTGGAGTTCTGTAGCTCCAGAAATTCCATTTTGAGTGCAGGAAGGTCAGAATCCAACAGCATCGGCAGTCCTTTTTCAGCCTGAATCAGATTTTTGCTCAGCTCCCTCAATTTCAGCCAGAAAATACCTAAAATTATAGAAAAACACACAACTCATAGTAAAGTCCAGAAATATGAATTTTTCCTAAAAACTAATGAAAATAAACTAAAAAATAACTAGAACATACTAAAAACTATATGAAATTAACCCCAAAAAGCGTATAAAATATCCGCTCATCAGAGCTCATCAGTGTAACATCACCTTGGCCGTTCGCAAAGTGGGGACTCGACCTCCTCGGACTATTTCTCCAAGGATCGGGACAAGTCAAGTTCCTCATTGTAGGGGTAGATTACTTCACAAAATGGATTGAGGCAGAGCCCCTAGCTAATGCCACTGCTCAAAGAAGTCAGAAATTCTTGTACAGAAATATTGTTACAAGGTTTGGGGTTCCTTACTCCATCACCACAGATAATGGCACTCAATTTACGGACGCAGGTTTCAAGAAGTTGGTGGCTGACTTAAAAATAAAGCACCAATTCACATCCGTAGAACACCCACAAGCCAATGGACAAGTAGAAGCTGCCAACAAAGTCATACTAGCTGGGTTAAAATGGAGACTACAGGACGCAAAGGGAGCTTGGGCTGAAGAGCTCCCACAAGTCCTATGGGCATATCGGACAACTCCACACTTCACCACGGGGGAATCACCCTTCTGATCGACTTATGGAATGGAGGCAATGATCTTAGTAGAGATCGAAGAAGGATTCCTCAGAATGATCCTCTACAATGAAGAAGTCAACTCCCAAATCCAAAGGGAAGAACTCGACCTACTTCCAGAAGTCCGAGAAAGAGCTCGGATTAGGGAGGAAGTGTTAAAGCGTCAAATGGCCTCAAAAGGTAATCCAGTGAAGTTTCGCCAACAACGATCTCATCCTAATCCGAAATGACATCGGAACAGGTCGGTCAGGAAAGGGAAGTGGTGCGCAGAAATTGTGATTACACTTTGATTATGTAAAATTCATCGCTCTTTCTTTCCCTGGTAATGGCGCCAAACACATGATGCCAATACCAAGGTTCACAACTTTGCACAACTAACCAGCAAGTGCACTGGGTCGTCCAAGTAATACCTTACGTGAGTAAGGGTCGAATCCCACGGAGATTGTTGGTATGAAGCAAGCTATGGTCACCTTATCTTATCCTCTCAGTGAAAATGGTCAACGCACCCTGTCACGGCACGGCTATTCATCTGTTGGTTCTCGATCATGCTAGAATAGGATTTACTATCCTTTTGCGTCTGTCGCTACGCCCAGCAATCGCGAGTTTGAAGCTCATCACAATCATTCAATCATTGAATCCTACTCGGAATACCACAGACAAGGTTTAGACCTTCCGGATTCTCTTGAATGCCGCCATCATTCTAGCTTACACCACGAAGATTCTGATTAAGAGATCTAAGAGATACTCATTCAATCTAATGTAGAACGGAAGTAGTTGTCAGGCACGCGTTCATAGGGAATGATGATGATTGTCACGTTCATCACATTCAGATTGAAGTGCGAACGAATATCTTAGAAGCGAAATAAGATGAATTGAATAGAAAATAGTAGTACTTTGCATTAATCTTTGAGGAACAACAGAGCTCCACACCTTAATCTATGGAGTGTAGAAACTCTACCATTAAAAATACATAAGTGAAAGGTCCAGGCATGGCCGAATGGCCAGCCCCTCTGATCTAAGAACCAGGCGTCCAAAGATGTCTAACACAATAGTAAAAGGTCCTATTTATAATAACTAGTCACTAGGGTTTACAGAAATAAGTAATTGATGCATAAATCCACTTCCGGGGCCCACTTGGTGTGTGCTTGGGCTGAGCTTGAGTGCTACACGTGTAGAGATCCTTCTTGGAGTTGAACGCCAGTATTTGTGCCAGTTTGGGCGTTCAACTCTGGTTTTGGATCCTTTTCTGGCGCTGGACGCCAGGATTGGGCAGAGAGCTGGAGTTGAACGCCAGTTTGCGTCGTCTAAACTTGGCCAAAGTATGGACTATTATATATTTCTGGAAAGCCCTGGATGTCTACTTTCCAACGCAATTGGAAGCGCGTCATTTCGAGTTCTGTAGCTCCAGAAAATCCACTTTGAGTGTAGGGAGGTCAGAATCCAACAGCATCAGCAGTCCTTCTTCAACCTCTGAATCTGATTTTTGCTCAAGTCCCTCAATTTCAG
>NC_029788.2:77753193-77759110 GCF_000816755.2 Arachis ipaensis | reverse complement strand
ATGTGAATTTAACATAAAAACTAATGAAAACATCCCTAAAAGTAACTAGATCCTACTAAAAACATACTAAAAACAATGCCAAAAAGCGTATAAATTATCCGCTCATCAGGAAGCTAGTAGCCAACTGGAAAGAACCATACCAAGTGTTCAGAGGTACTGGGGAAAGGTCACCACAAAGTGTCCGACCTCGAGGGGCGAGAGCTACCACTGTCATGGTATGCCTGCAATCTAAGAAAGGCGCCAGGCCGAGATCTAAAAGATTGCCCGACCTAGAAAGGTAAGCACTAAACATGTACACACTCTTATTCAAATCTTCATTTTATTGCTTAAAAGTTTGCAGATTTCCCTAAAAAGTTTCGTAGCAAGACGCCCGATTACGACAGGTCGGCAAGGTGAAAACCAAATTCACCGCCCGATCACGACAAAGTCGGCAAGATGAAAACCAAATTCATCATCCGATTACAAAGCGACAGGTCGGCAAGGTGAAATCCAAATTCACCGCCTGATCACGATGAAAAACGAATTCATCGTCCGATTTCGACAAAGGTCGACAAAGCAAACACGCGGCCCGATTTCTAGAAAATCGACAAGATGAAAATGTGATAAAAACAGATTAATGCCAGAAGTTATAAAAAGTAACCCATAAAAAGGGATTACTAAAAATAACTCGGACCGAGCCAACGTAAAGAAGTCGGGTGAATTAATCAAAGCCACAACAGTTATAAAAAAGTGATCCATAGAAAGAGGCCTGACGAGGACTTAGAAAAAGTGGATTGCTAAAAATAACTTAGGATGGACCGATATAAAGAAGTCAGATTAGTCTGATCAAAGCGACCAAAAGTTATAAAGTAAAGCCATAGAAAAGAGGCCTGGCCAGCCCTGAAAATGGATTACTAGAAATAACTTAGAAGAGGCCGACATGAAGAAGTTGGCCCAAGCCAGCTAAAGCTATAAGGTTATAAAAAGTAATCCATAAAAAGAGACCTGGCAAGGTCCAACTTAAAATGGATTACTAGAAATAACTTAGAAGGGACCGACGTAAAGAAGTCGGCCCAAGCCGATTAAAACTACAGAGTTATAAAAAGTAAATCCATAAAAAGGAGATCCGGCGAAGCCTGATTAAAAATGGATTACTAAAAATAACTCAGAAAGAATCGACAAGCAAAGTCGACCAACGAAAGCTACAGATTGGACCGACAAGAGAAGTCGGACCAACGAAAGCTACAACTCAGATCGACATGAGAAGTCGGACCAACGAAAAGCGTGCGCTAAAAGGGACATAGCTCCGGCCAAAAAGCCACGGCTCCACGACAAGGCTATCAAAATTGTTCAGACCAACTAAAAAGGTTCTACCAAGAACACTAAAAAGTTCAAGTTAGCCCCAAAGGTCATCTCGCCTAAACAGAAAACGGACTAAAAAAGATCTAATAAAAAAGAGGTCGGACATCAAAGTACTAACACTATATAAACATCTCACAAAGGCCAAGGAAATGTCAAAAAACCAAAGCCAGAAGTGCTTCGCTGAAAAGTACGAAGTCTTGAAAAAAGACACTACTTAAAAGGCAAAAGCACGGCCTCAAAGACGGAGCTAAAAAGTCGTCCAAACAAACTATAAAAAGGTTCCCCATTGGAACACTACCTAAAAAGTTGTTGGATTATGACTAAAAAGCCTGAGCAGTAAAGACAAACAAGTCAGAAGAAGGCTGAAAAGACCTCTCAACAAACTAAAAAGGGCAATACCAGACTCGCACAAAGGAGAAACTACTCAAGATCGACCAAAGTCAGGATGCTTGAGCACGACTTCCTCAAAGAGATCAAAGCTCTGAAAGCACGATCTCATGGAAAGGTCCGAACTCAAGCAGGGGCACTGTTCATACATCGGTTCGAGCTATAAAGGACTGGGTTGGCCGACCTCTTAGAGGGTTGGCCGACCTCTTGGAAGGTTGGCCCATGACCGACCTCTTAGAAGGTTGGCCCATGACCGACCTCTTGGAAAGCTGGCCCATTACCGACCTCTTCACAAAGAGTTTGGCCAAATCATCAAAAGAGCCAAAGCAGGCACAAACGAAGGAACATAGCCCAATCTAAAGGTAGCCAAAGCCTAGAAAGATAAAGGCGGTTCCCATTAAAGATAAGATGACTTCACTCAAAGATAAGATAACTATCTTATCTCCAGAAAGGTCACTCTACACTACTATAAATACACTGGAGCACCCAGGTATAACTCATACTCTGATTCTACTAAAAACCTGCCTAAAGCACGTGCTAACTTAAGCATCGGAGTCTCTTGCAGGTACCACCACCCTCCGGTGATCAAGGATCAGCAGCTCCACTAGATCCAACAAGTCGGACACAGCAACTCCAACCACTAGATCTAACAAGTCGGACACAACAGCTCCGGCCACCAGCTCTAAACAGGTCGAACACAGCAGCACCGACCACCACCGCAGATCTCGTCTGAGATCGACCTACAGTTTCTGGTAACCCTCGGAACACTTACCAAGACACTAGTTATGGTGGACCTCTTCGTGACAATCAACACCCACCATAATATACCTATGAACCCCCTCCTCAACATAGCTTTGAACCACCATACTCACAAGCCCCTTCCCACCATTCACCTCCATATGACCCCAATCCATATCCACCTAACCAACCCCCATATGAACCATATAAATCATACATAGACCCACCCCAATTCCAACACAATTACCCCCAAGAACCATCACCTCAATATTCACCATCTCCATATCCTTACCAAGAAGAACCACCTTCCCATTATGAGCCCTTTCTTCCAACAAACGAACCCTCCTATCCACCCCAAGCTCCAATAGATGCCACCTTTAGTGTTCTTCACAAGGGCAACAGGAGCTTCAGACCACACTTACCTCTGCTCTCACCGGTCTCACCTCTACTGTCCAAGCTCTTATATCTCGTGTGGAATCATCCTTTATTCCCAATATTCAACCCTCAAGCTCTGGCGCACTTCCTTCTCAACTACATAATAATCTCTCCATCCCATCACCACCCTCCATAGAAGAGCACCCACATCCATCAATCCAAGAGCAACACGATCCCAATTATGCTAGTGACATGGAATAAGAAAGAGGGGATCGTCTTAGGGACGTAATGGATCGGTTTCACGAATTCATACTTCAAAAGAAGCAAGAGGAGGCCCAAAAGGCAGAGGTAGGAGAGACCCTTGAAGATGAAGGGGCGGTTAAAGAATTAGGGGGAATTGAAGAAATTTGTCAAGAGGTGGAAGTCATCAAAGAGGAGTTGGATTCTGTACTAGAGCAAGCGGAGAAAGCCGAAATTATTGAAGAAGAGGAAGTGGTTGAAGACTTAGTAGATGCGGAACCTCCATGGGAAACTCAAGTCATAGAGCCTCCTTCCAAGACGTTTGAAATTGATGTTGAGGAGGGTGTACAACCTCCAAGGCATATCGTGGTTGAAGACTTTGAAGAGGTTGATTAGGCGATGGGTTCAATAATTAATGAGTTTCCACCTACAATTGAACCCTCTCCCATTGAACTAGAGGAAGAGGTTACTGTTGCAGAAGCTTGTCAAGAGGTGGATATCATCAAAGAGGAGCCCAAAAAAGTGAAGCACACATTGGCAAGGCTACCACTGGAGATACCTCCCCCCAAGCCATTACCATCCAACACAACATTCAAGTGGGTAAAATTCTTATCATTGAACTGTACCTTCCCACTTGAATATGGTCTGCTTGAAACGGATGGACAACTTAGAGCTATATGCGGTCTTAAGAGTAAAAGGGAGATGGTTAGCGGTTGGCAACAGCATCCTAGGTTCGTTATGGTTGGAAGCTCAAGGCCCAATTGCAAGGGTTGGTATAATTCTCGATTGATTGGGTCTAGGAGGATATTTGGGCACTTAAATGAGAATTCCAAGGCTGAACCACCCGGATGGAATCATGATGATTGATGAGCGGATAATTTATACGCTTTTTGGCATTGTTTTTGGTATGTTTTTAGTAGGATCTAATCACTTTTAGGGATGTTTTCATTAGTTTTTATGTTAAATTCACATTTCTGGACTTTACTATGAGTTTGTGTGTTTTTCTATGATTTCAGGTATTTTCTAGCTGAAATTGAGGGACTTGAGCAGAAATCAGATTCAGAGGTTGAAAAAGGACTGCTGATGCTGTTGGATTCTGACCTCCCTGCACTCAAAGTGGATTTTCTGGAGCTACAGAACTCGAAATGGTGCGCTTCTAATTGCGTTGGAAAGTAGACATCCAGGGCTTTCCAGCAATATATAATAGTCTATACTTTGGCCAAGAATTAATGACGTAAACTGGCGTTCAACGCCAGCCTTCTGCCCAAATCTGGCGTCCAGCGCCAGAAAAGGATCCAAAACCAGAGTTGAACGCCCAAACTGGAAATTATGAATTAAGATCAGAGCACCAAGCTTTGGAGCCATTACCAGGATTTGTTTGAGCCTGGACATCACAATTTCGTGCACCAAGTTTTTGGCGCCGTTGCCGGGGATTGTTTGAGTTTGGACAACTGACTGTTCATCTTGTTGCTCAGATTAGGTAATTTTCTTTTAATTTTATTTTCAAAAATTTTTTCAAAAATATTTCTAAAATTTTCTCATCTGTTTTTGAAAAAAAATAAATAAAAATGTTTTCAAAAATTTTATTCAAAATTTTTAAGAATGAATTCTAGTGTTTCATGAAGCATGTGAAGCCTGGCTGGCTGTAAAGCCATGTCTAAATTCTTTTGGACTGAGGCTTCCAACCATCAGCTCTTACACGACTGTAGGGTATGTCAGGCGTGTCATGTCTGAATTACATGCTGAAGCTTGGCTGGCCATTGGCCATGTCTAGTGTTTTGGACCGGAGCTTTCATTGAAAGCTTGGCTGGCTAGTGAGCCATGTCTAATTCCTGGACTGAAGCTTTAGACTAAGAAAGCAAGATTCCTGGAATTCATGTTAAAAATTTTAGAATCCTTATTTTTTCTTTTTCATATAATTTTGGAAAAAAAAATCCAAAAAAATTAGAAAATCATAAAAAAAAAATATATTTGTATGTCTCTTGTTTGAGTTTTGAGTCATGTTATAAGTTTGGTGTCTTTTGCATATGCATCTTGCATTTTTCGAAAATATCATGCATTCATAGTGTTCTTCATGATCTTCAAGTTGTTCTTGGTAACCACTGTAAGTTTCATGAATGAAACAAGGTCTTCCATTAGAAATCTGGAAGCACAAATGGGCCAGCTGAGTAAAAGGATCAATGAAATCCCTCCTAGTACTCTCCCAAGCAATACAGAAGAGAGGGACAAGCCCATCACTAAGAAAAAGATGGAGCAAGCAAGAGAGCCCATTCATGGAGCTCAAGAGGCGTATGAAGCTCATCACCATGAGATTCCGGAAACGCCTCAAATGCACTTTCCTCCACAAAACTATAGGGAGCAAATCAACACCTCCCTAGGAGAATTGAGTTCCAATATGGGACAACTAAGGGTGGAACATCAAGAGCACTCCATCATGCTTCATGAAATAAGAGAATATCAAAAAGCAATGAGGGAGGAGCAACAAAGACAAGGAAGAGACATAGAAGAGCTCAAGGACATCATTGGTTCCTCAAGAAGGAAACGCCACCATCACTAAGGTGGATTCATTCCTTGTTCTTACTTTCTCAGTTTTTCGTTTTCTATGTTATGTGCTTATCTATGTTTGTGTCTTCATTACATGATCATTAGTAGTTAGTAACTTTGTCTTAAAGATATGAATGTCCTATGAATCCATCACCTCTCTTAAATGAAAAATGTTTTAAATCAAAAGAACAAGAAGTACATGAGTTTCAAATTTATCCTTGAACTTAGTTTAATTATATTGATGTGGTGACAATGCTTCTGGTTTTCTGAATGTATGCTTGAACAGTGCATA
>NC_029788.2:77736212-77753126 GCF_000816755.2 Arachis ipaensis | reverse complement strand
CCGTGCTGTGACAGGGTGCGTGAGCATATTATTCACTGAGAGGAGGGGATGTAGCCACTGACAACGGTGATGCCCTTGCATAAAGCCAGCCATGGAAAGGAGTAAGACTGATTGGATGAAGATAGCAGGAAAGCAGAGGTTTAGAGGAACGAAAAGCATCTCCATTCGCTTATCTGAAATTCCTACCAATGATTTACATAAGTATCTCTATCCCTATTCTATTATTTATTATTCGAAAACTCCATGATTATTTTATATCCGCCTGACTGAGATTTGCAAGGTGACCATAGCTTGCTTCATACCAACAATCTCCGTGGGATTCGACCCTTACTCACGTAAGGTATTACTTGGACGACCCAGTGCACTTGCTGGTTAGTTGTATCGAAGTTGTGACAATTATGTATTGAGATCAGAGCACCAAGTTGCTCACATTGCCGGGGATTGTTTGAGCCTGGACATCACAATTTCGTGCACCAATGATCAACTTGAAGACGGGTGTAGAAACAAGATTTGGGATCCCGGCATACAAGAGGATCAATTTTGGGAGCTCAAAGCTTGTGAAGAACTCCATCAAAGCTTAGGGAATTTACTTGGAGATGTTAGAGCTTATTGGAAGTCCAAGCATTGGTGGAAGTTTCAAGACGAGTTCAAGCACAAGCCACCATGATAAGGAGCTCACCAAATGTCCAACTTAAGGACTTTATCCAAAAGTGCTAGGTGGGAGACAACCCACCATGGTATGATCTTTCATTTTTTTTCTTATTTTTATTTTATTTTATTTTTATTAGTGTTCATTCATAATTTCTGCATAATCATCTGTATTCTGCATTTTGCATCCTGCATAAAAAAAGAAAAAAAAGGGGCAACCCACGTGTGCGCATAGGCCACGCATGGGCATCGATTCAAAATTTTGCTATCCCATCCAACGAACAGAAAGTTGTGATGGAATCGTGCGGCTGGTGTGCTCTGCACACAATTCAAACCACGCATACGCGTCTAGGACGCGTGCGCGTCACTTGCAACTTGGGAAATCCACGCGTAAGCGTCAAGCACGCGCACGCGTGGATATGGCAATCGGTGTAAATAGCGTGTTGAACAGAGAGTTGTGATGGTCTGGGGCTAGAATTGTGCTAGAAGCACAAAAACAACCACGCGTACGTGTCCCTGACGCGTGCGCGTCCTTTTGCTTTCAGACTACCCACGCGTATGCTGCTAGACGCTTACGCGTCGAATGGCCAACTCAGTTTTCACGCGTACGCGTGATGCACGCGTGCGCGTCGCGCCCTGTTTTTAAATTCTTACTTCTTCCTTCTATCCTTTCTCCTTCTTCCATCCTCCTTTCTTACTTTCTTCTTCTTCATCTCTTTAACTTCTCATCTTTCTTCACTTTCATTCTATTTTACTTAATTTATTTTCATACTTTCATTCATTGCATTTTTAATTTCGTGCCTGTTTTTCTTTTCTTTTCTACATTTATTATTTTTCCATTGGTGTCAAATATTCTTATTCAACTGTTGTATCTTTTCTGGTATTATTTTGGTGCTCAGTGACTTGTTTTACATTGTTAGGTGATATTATTTATCTGTCAATGCCATTCTCTTATGATACCTGTATTCCTTTTGCATTGACATGAATTTATATTGTCTTTTATTACCTACTATCTCTTCCCCTTTGTTGCAATTTTTGCACTATTGATATGCCATGTGCTTCTACTGTTTTCTCACTTGCATGTTGTAGCTACCATGTAACTGAGACCCTCATTATTTGGCATTAACCCACTCAGATTTTATTTGTTTTCTTATCTTTATTTCTAGGTTACTTTTCTTCTTTTTTCTCTTCTTTTAGGATGGCCACCGAGAGGGGAAAGGAAAAGCTTCTAAACGGGGGGAATAACGGACAAGTCAATCTACACAAATTTTTGGAGAAAAGCATCAATGGCATCCACCCGTCCACCTGCACATCTTAGCATGCACCGGGAACGGTGCAATCTTTAAGTGTGGGGAGGTCGATACCGACTTCCGTGGGTTAGTTATTTCCTATTTCAACACCAATGTTTAATTTTCCTTGTTAAAGTAGTTGTTGCATTTACATGTTTGATTGCATGATTGTTTGATTTTGTGCATGTTCATCTACCACTACTTGGTTGGAGTCATAAGTTCTTTTTCAAGACCCTTTTTATAGCATTTCACTAATTTGAATTAAAATTTTTATTGAACTTGTTTGAAGACATATTATATTGGAACATGGTTTAGAGCTCGAACACACAAAACCAGTGAGATTTTGAGCCTATTCGATTGGTTGCATTTTATCAACCAATATTTTAATTTTGGTGTGTGTTGTTCTCTCTAGAATTGTGATCTTTGTCTTGCTTAATTTTATATTTCCATTGTTTGATGTATGTATGCACTTATATGATTGAGGTCTTGTTTATTTCACTGAGCTTACATACCCGTATGGCCTTAACCTTTTCATTATCTTTTGTAAACCAATGTTGAGCCTTTTAACCCCATTTATTCTTTACTTTAGCTCATCACTAACTCTAAGCGGAAAACAACAATGTCCTTAATTTGAATCCTTGGTTAGCTTAGACTAGTGAGAGTATTCATAATTTAAGTGTGGGGAAGTTGGGTTTGCCAATATTTGGTTTGAGAATTGGGTGTTGTATATTCTTGTGAAAATGTGCAAAACAATAGTTGAGCATATATTCCTGCATTCAATATCTTAATCGTATGCATTGAAAAAAACAAAAGAAAAAAAAATAAAAATAATAATAAAATAAAATAAATAAAAATAACAAAGGAGAAAAAGAAAAAAAAAGAGTAAATAATAAAATGGGACAAAATACCCCAAAGTAAATGGTGTTCGCAATGCATATGAGTTGTACTCAAATTGGGATGCATGAATATGTGGCAAAACATAATTAATGGGCAGTTAGGCTTTATACTATGATTACATGGATTGTCCTAAGTTAGGTGAGAAGTTTAGGTTAATTAAGGATTCAAATTTTAGTCCACTTGGCCAAATACAATCCTACCTTGACCCTAACCCCATTACAACCCTTGAAAGACCTCTTGATATGTGTATTTGTACATCAAATTATTTGTTGATTGGTAGAAGAAGAGCAAGCCTTAGAAATCAAGGTTAGTAGAGAATTGAGAGAATCGAACCTTAAACACCTGAGCGATTAGAGGGTATACACTTCCGGTGAGGGTTCGATGCTCGATTCTTTGTTCCCGGCTTTCATGAGCTATTTTCTTCTGCGAGTTTACTTGTACATTATTTTGTGATTTGAATTAGTGAAATCTGATTTATGTTTATCTTGGAGAATTTGTTTACTTTTAACCAAGTAGGTAGAAGTATTTTTGTATTTAGTTGCATTCATATAGATAGGTTTCATTTCATAAGTTTTACCATTCCTCTTCATTCCTTTATAGCTTCTCTTGAGCTTAGCATGAGGACATGCTAATGTTTATGTGTGGAGAAATTTGATGCACCACTATTTCGTGGTATATTTTGTACTTAATTGAGTGCATTTTATCCACTATTCTCACACTTATTCATGTAATTCGCATGTTTTACATTTTCCTTTCTAATTTTGTGCTATGATTGAAAACATGCTTCTTTGGCCTTAAATTTACTATGTTTAATCCCCTCTTACTATCATTCGATGCCGTGATATGTGTGTTAAGTGATTTCAGGGTTTACAGGGCAGGAATGGCTTAGAGGATGGAAGGGAAGCATGCAAAAGTGGAAGGAATACAAGAAATTGAAGGAATTGCAAAGCTTTCAAGCCTGACCTCTTTGTACTTAATTGACCATAACTTGAGCTACAAAGATCCAAATGAGACGGTTCTAGTTGTGTTGGAAAGCTAACATTCGGGACTTCAAAATGATATATAATTTGCTATGGTTTTCCTATAGATAAGTGGCACGCACGCGTGCATCACGCGCACGCGTGCTTCTGCAAAAATTCAGCGTATCAGAATTTTCTCCCAGCGATTTCTGGGCTGTTTTTGACCCAGTTCTCGGCCCAAAAAATATAGATTAGAGGCTGCAAAGTGGAGGAATTATGGGACACTTCTCATTATTCACAATTTAGGTTTTGGATGTAGTTTTCTAGAGAGAGACTCTCTCCTCTCTCTAGGTCTTAGGATTTTTAGGATTAGCTTTGCTTTATTTCAGATTTTACTTAGTTTAGTTTAGTTTTCTTCTACTCTTATTAGTTCTAGAACTTTAGTTTATCTACTTCTCTTGTTATTTTATTTATTTCTCTAATTTGGTTTATGAACCCTTTATGTTAGATTTGATTTTATATTTAATGGAATTTGAGGTATTTCATATTTATGATTGCTCTCTTTATTTGTTATCATTGATGCTTGCAATTGTTGGTTTTAGATTTTAGATTCCCTATTAATTTTCTATGTCTTTATGTTATGCCTTCCAAGTGTTTGATAAAATGCCTGGGAGGGTTTTAAGTTAGATTTTTATATTCTTGGCTTTGGTTGAGTAATTGGAGACTCTTGAGTTATCAAACTCCTTTGTTGCTTGTTAATTAAAAATTGCTGGTTGATTTGGATCCCTCTAAAGCTAGTCTTTCCTTAGGAGTTGACTAGGACTTGAGGAATCAAATTGATTAGTCCACTTGACTTCCCTCCATAGTTAGAGGTTAACTAAGTGGGAGCAATGAACAATTGAGGTCACAATTGATAAGGATAACTAGGATAGGACGTCCAATTCTCATACCTTGCCAAGAGCTTTTCTTAGTTATTAATTTAATCTCTTGCAATTTACTTTCCTTATTCCTTATTTCAAAAGTCCAAAAAGATACTTTTCCATAGCCAATAATAACTACACCTCCCTGAAATTCCTTGAGAGACGACCCGAGGTTTAAATACTTCAGTTTATTTTTATTGGGTTTGCTTAAGTGACAACCAAATTTTTGTATGAAGGGATTATTTGTTGGTTTAGAAACTATACTAGCAACAAGAATTTATTGTGAATTCTTTACTAGCAAAAATCCGTTCATCACCTGCTCCACAAAATGAAGGAGAAATTTCTGTTTTATCTCCTCATGAAGCTAGAGAATTCAGAATAATGAATGAAGCAGAACTAAGTCAAAGCCAATTTGAAACTTCTTCTCAAAGGCTTAGGGAGTGGAAGTTCTTGAAGAACTACCCTCACGAGTTCATTATTGGAGATCCATCCCATGGTGTAACTACTAGATCCTCAAGCAAGAAAGCTGAAACCAACAATGTTACTTTCTTATCCCAATTAGAATATCAAAATGTGAAACAAGCTCTTGAAGATCCGTCTTCGGTAAAGGCTATGGAAGAAGAGTTAAGTCAATTCAAAAAGAATGAGGTTTGGTCTCTTGTACCTTACCCAAATGGTAAGAAGGTAACCGGTACCAAGTGAATTTTCAGAAATAAATTGGGTGAGGATGGTAGTGTTGTTCGTAACAAGGCTAGATTAGTGGCCCAATGTTACAATAAAAAAGAATGCATTGATTTTGATGAATCTTTTGCTCCAGTAGCAAGAATGGAAGCTATTCGGTTGCTACTTGCTTATGCTGCCCACAAAAGTTTTAAAATATTTCAAATGGATGTCAAATGTGCCTTTTTGAATGGATTTATTGATAGAGAAGTATTTGTTGCTCAACTCCCCAGTTTTGAAAACAAAGATTTTTCTAATCATGTTTTTAAACTATCAAAGTCTCTTTATGGCCTTAGACAAGCTCCAAGAGCTTAGTATGAAAGGCTTAGTTAGTGCTTTCTTATTGTAAAATAATTTTCAAAGGGGTACTACTGATACTACTTTTTTCATTAAGGAATCTAACAATGATTTCTTTCTTGTCCAAGTTTATGTGGATGATATTGTGTTTGGATCGGCTAATGTATTCTTGTGTAAAGAGTTTGGAAATTTAATGACTAGTGAGTTTGAAATGAGTTTGATGGGAGAACTAACATTCTTCCTTGGACTTCAAATCAAACAAACTCCTAGTGGTATTTTTGTTCACCAAGGAAAATATGCCAAGGAGTTGATAAAGAAATTTGGTTTAGAAAATTTCAAACCAATGGGACTCCTATGCATCCAAATACAAAACTTGACAAGGATGAGAATGGCAAAGATGTTGATGAAACAAGGTATAGAAGAATGATAGGATCACTCGTGTTTACATCCTCTAGGTCAGACATAGTTCAAAGTGTAGGTATATGCTCTAGATTTCAATCTCCCCAAAAGGAATCACATTTTTCAGTCGTTAAAAGAATTATTAGATACATAAAAGGCACATCTGACCTTGGTTTATGGTTTCCTAGAACTAATGAATTTTGTGCAGTTGGATACTGTGATGCAGATTATGCGGGTGATCGCGTGGATAGAAAAAGCACTTTGGGAATGTGTTGCTTTCTTTAAAAATCTCTAAATATTTTGTCAAGCAAAAAGCAAGCCACTGTTGCTTTATATATCCATAGCCAAAACTGAATACATATCCGCATCAGCTTGTTGTTTTCAACTGATTTGGCTTAAAACTCAACTTGAGGATTACAAACTAAAAATTAATAGTATTCCCTTACTTTGTGATAACATGAGTGCAATAAATATTTCAAAAAATCCTTTGTTGCACTCAAGAACCAAGCACATTGAAGTGAGATATCATTTCATTAGGGAACATGTGCAAAAGGGAACTATTGAGATTCAAATTGTAAAATCTGAAGAGCAATTGGATGATATCTTCACTAAGGCTTTATGTGAAGAAAGATTTTGCAAATGGAGAACTGCACTAGGAATGACTGACATTAATTCTGTTGTTTAATGATATCTTTCTTGTATCTGTGTTGTTTTGTCTCGCAGATACCAGGGAGACAAAACTGGGCATATGATGAACTCTTCTGAAAGGGCTTGAACAAAGCCCAAAAAATTTCTAGATTGGGAAAATGTAAATCTGTGTCTTATGGCCCAGCTTGCTGTCACCATTTTTGGGCCTATGTAAGACAAACCTTGTTCATATGATATGGGCTTGTCTCTAAAATCATAAAATCCTTTTTATTTTTTTAATTAATTTTCATTCTCTCTCATACCATTCCATTTCATGTCATGTCAATCAGAAACTTTTATCATCCCTCATGTCTTGTCACTTCATATTTCATAGTTTTAAAATTCAAAATTTTGGAAACCGTTTCAATTAATTCTTTTGCTTTAAAAGAGAAGTTTCTCACTAATCATTAATATGGTTTCATAACTTCTCTCTTCTCCACTAACCCTCGTTGAAACCTTCTCCACCCTTCCACCTTCCTTCCATCATTGAATATGAGAAAGAAAATATCAACAAGAAGCAGTATTAGAGCATTCATCCCTTCTCAAAATCCTCCTCAATCCAAACAACCCTAATCTCACACACACATTCACATACACTCTCATTCATCTTATTTCTCTCAACAAAGCAAATCAATGGCCAGAAAAACTATTCATCTCAAGGGTCTCTCTGTTGCCAAGGGAGCCAAATCATCACGTGGGAAAGGAGGAAAGGGAAAAGGTACCATGCAAGAAGAAGATGACCATCTACCATCTTCTGCTCGTCGCTCTACTCCTCATCCTTTTGGACACTCTGCTCATCCTTCCAAAAGTCCAAAAAGGTCCATACTTCATAATACTAGAGAGTCTCCACATATTGACTCTCTTGAGTTAAAAAAAAAGTATAGTAAACCATTACACTCTCATTTTGGTCCTCATCGTTTTACAAGTTGCACTGATTATGAGTTTCATAAGTAAGTCATTTCGATCCAAACTTTTTGTTCATCTTTTGTGGTTGATCTTGATGCTCTGTCTGAAAAGGGGATTGATTTTAAAAACATTTTTCATGATCTGAAATGTACTAACATTTTCAATATTAGAAAGCCTATCTATCCAAACCTGGTGAGAGAGTTTTATGCAAATATACTCTTTCATAAAGGAGAACTTCACTCTTTTGTTAAAAATACTCAGTTTGTTTTGAATGCTGTAACAATTGGTAAAGCCCTCGCGTACAAAGACATAGGGGAAAATGTTTATATCTCTGAAAAATGGGATAACCATGTTGGTATCTCTCACCAAGAAGCCTTGGCCAGAATCTGTAAAAAAATTTTCTCTATGGATGGCACAACTCCCACACACAAGGCCCTAGGTCCTGTTAGGGCTCTGTTGCATCGCATCATCACTCACATAATCATGCCTCAAGGTGGATACTATCAAAGGGTAACTGTTTGTGACACTCTTCAGCTCTATGCTATTTTGAATTCTATCCTTATTTCTTTTGCATATCTTATGATTCGCAACATGTGGGATTGTGTCAAAAGCGATAAAAAGAGTTCTCTTCCTTATGAAATATTTTTGACTTGTCTGTTTGAATATTTTAATATTGATTTGAGTAATGAGCCCATTGAGAACAAAGTGTTTATCATCAAAGGTAGTGGTGTACCCAAACAAGCTAAAGGCAAAAGCACTAAAAGTGCCAAGACTTTGGTAATGTCAGAGAGTGAGGATGAAAGCCTCCCCCTTCCCTTTGTTGCTGGTACCTCAGATTCACATAAGTACTTGATCACTGGGATACTCAAAGACATTCTTCAAGAATTTGTCTTTATGACCAAACAGATGGTCCGATCAAGTAAGGAACAGCGAAAGATTGCTCTAAACAATGAAAAATCCTTGATGAAGTCTCATCATAGGATCGAGGTGTTTTTGAAACATCTTGACTCACTTTATGAGGAACAGGCTCTGTCTGACAAAGATGAAGATGACCTGGACACTGAGGACGAAGATTCTAATGCTTATGTGATGCCAGGGCATTTTGTCATCTGAAATGTTAGTGACAAAGGTAAGTGTCACTAACATTTTCGAAGATTTGGCAAGCCTACGTTAAAGGTCACGTTAGCCACACCAACGTGAACTCTAACGTAGGGAAGGGAAGATTCTCAACGTTATTGGAAAAGGTAAGTCCCAATGACGTGTGCGAAGGATCAAGAGGCAACGTTAGTGGTCACGTTGGTGCCACTAACGTTGAAGTTAACGTGGATCACCCTTGGGTTAGGAACGTTAGTGAAAAAGGTGATTGCCACTAACATTCTCGAACCCACACTTTCACTTAACGTTAACGCCACTAACGTCCTAAGCTAAAAGTTCCTGCCTACTTCATACTTTCTCTCTGCAAGTAAAGCTAAGCCCACTGAAGAGGATAAATGCTTCAAACTCAAGATCCAAAGGCCCATATCCAAGATTTGAAGAATCAACTAGAAGATCAGAAGAGTAGTATATATAGGGGTAGTTTTGAATCAAAAAGGGGGTTGGAAATTTGAGAACTACTCTCTGTATAATTTACTTTCTCTGCACTTCTAGCTTACTTTTCATAATGTACTCTCCATCTATGCTTTTCATTTCTAGAGCTATGAACAACTAAATCCCTTTCATTGGGTTAGGAAGCTCTGTTGTAATTTGATGGATCAATATTAGTTTTCATTATTCTTCTTCTATCTTTTCTCTTGATTTTACTAGAAAGCTTTCAATCTTCATTCAATTGGATAGTTATCTTGGAAAAGAAGCTATTCATACATGGATCTCTTTGGAACTTTAGAAGAGGAATGAATAGATCATGCTAGAAATGCTTTCTCATGTTGGACCAAATTGGGGTTTGGATGGATATAGTGACATATAATCCTACCAATACTTTGATTTGGAAATACATGTGGTATAATCAGTGACCATACTTCATCTCTTCTCATGAGCAATTGACCAAGGAATTGGCTATTGATCAAGATTTGAGAGATTGAATTACCAAGAAATTGGAATTCGATCACTTAAGATTGCCAAGGAGATCAATGAATGCATTGATTGAGGAAGAGATGAAAATGAACTTGATCCAGAGGATGCAACATCTCCTAAGCCCAATGAATTCCCCATTTCTGATCTTACCCATTCTCTTTACTTTCTGCTATTTACTTTCATGCTAAACTCCCCTTCCCCATTTAAGATTCTGCAATTTACCTTTCACTATTTACATTCCGCTCTTTATTTCCAGCATTTATGTTTTTGCTATTTACTTTTCCGCCATTTAATTTTCTGTAAATCTCAAATCCAATTCTGCTTAGTTCAACTAGAACATTCCTCTAATTAAAGTTGCTTGACCAATCAATCCCTGTGGGATTCGACCTTACTCTATTGTGAGTTTTTATTTGACGACAATTCGGTATACTTGCCGAAGGAAAATTGTTGAGAGACAAGTTTTCGTGCATCAAGTTTATGGCGCCATTGTCGGGGATTGATTTTGTATCAACAATGATTAAATTGGAGGGTAACTAGATTGAGCATTTTTCTTTTGTTTGATTTAAAATTCTGTTTGAGTAATTTACTTTCAGTTTTAGTTATTTTCTCCCCTTTCCCCTACCCATCTTCTTAGTTGTTTACAATTCAGTCCACTAACCCACTAACTGTTTGATATATTACATCACTCACACTAATAGCAATTCTAACAGAAATACTTTCTGCATCTATTTCCTTGCTTGTGCCTTGTTGGTTGTATAACAGGGAGAAGAAGCGGGGCTTCAACTTCCTTTGATTCTGAACCTAAGAGGACCTTCCTTAGATTAAGGAGGGAAGCAAGAGGAAAGAGAGTAGTTAGTGCTGAGGAAGAGGAGGAGTATTTTGAACCAAGCATGGATGAAAATATGGAGAACCATCATGAAGAAGAGGCTCACAACCATGGCAGAGAAGGTCTAGCAAATCATGCTGGGCAGGAGAGAAGAGTTTTAGGCTCTTATATCAACCCAAACCCAGGAAACTATGGGAGTAGCATTCAAAAGCCAACCATACATGCCAACAACTTTGAACTAAAGCCACAGCTCATCACCCTCGTTCAGAACAACTGTTCGTTCGTTCGGAGGTGTCCAAGAAGACCCCAACCAACATTTAACCACCTTCTTGAGGATATGTGATACTGTGAAGTCTAACGGTGTTCATCCTGACACCTATAGACTACTTTTGTTTCCTTTCTCACTCAAAGACAAGGCATCCAAATGGCCAGAGTCCTTCCCGAAGGAGAGCTTAACAACCTGGGAAGATGTGGTGAATAAATTCTTGGCAAGATTCTATCCTCCTCAACGGATCAACAGGTTGAGAGCTGAGGTACAAACATTCAGGCAACAAGATGGTGAAACTTTATATGAAGCACGAGAGAGGTTTAAGGACCTGACAAGAAGGTGCCCACCAGATATGTTCAATGAATGGGTGCAGTTGCACATTTTCTATGAAGGTCTTTCTTATGAATCGAAGAAGGTAGTAGACCACTCATCCGGGGGATCTCTGAACAAGAAAAAGACCATTGAAGAAGCCATAGATGTCATTGAGACGGTAGCTGAGAATGACTACTTCTATGCTTCTAAAAGAGGCAACACTAGAGGAGTGATGGAGCTGAACAATGTGGATGCACTGCTAGCTCAAAACAAGCTTATTACCAAGCAGCTAGCTGATCTTACCAAGAAGATGGAGAGAAACCAAGTAGCAGCAATCACCACCACATCAACAACCCAAGAGGGAGTGAATGCAGAGGCAGAAGGTGAGCATGAACAAGCCAACTACATTGGAAACTCACCCAGGCAAAACCATGATCCATACTCCAAGACCTACAACCCTGGTTGGAGGAATCACCCAAACTTTGGGTGGGGAAATCAACAGGATCAAGGCCAAGATCAGAAACGTCACAACCCCAACAACCATGCAGCTCACCAACATTCCACACAGAGATCATATCAACACCACCCTAACAACACCTCTCCACATCCATACCAAAACCAAGATAACCCTTCTCATCCATCCAATCCCAACCCACCATCATCTGATGACAGACTTTCAAGGATTGAGAAACTACTTGAAGGCATATGCAAAGAGATTCAAGACAGTAAGGCATTCCGAGAAGAAGTGCGGTCCAATATGCAGAATCAAGATGCTGCCATCAAGAAACTTGAGACACAGATTGGCTACCTATTCAAGCAAATTCCTAGCCATAATCCTCGCAGTGATACTGACTCAAACCAAAGGGAGGAGTGTCATGCTATCACCCTCAGGAGTGGGAAGGAACTGAAAGAAGCTTCCCAGAAACCACAAGAAAAGGGCTCAAATAAAAAGGAAGAAGAGCAAGATGGAGTTCGAGTTTCCACTTCGAGTCTGCAAAAAAAAGAAGAAATGCTGAAGCCAGACGTCCCAAGAGTCCCATACCCTCAGCAATTGAAGAAGAAGGGGGATGACAATCAGTTCTTAAGATTTTTGGAAATCTTCAAGAAACTACAAATCAACATACCCTTTGCTGAAGCAATAGAACAAATGCCGCTTTACGCCAAGTTTTTAAAGGAGTTAATGACTAAGAAGATAAGTTGGAAGAGCAACGAAACTGTGATACTAACCGAAGAATGTAGTGTTATCATTCAGCATAAACTACCCCAGAAATTGAAGGATCCTGGAGCTTCCAGATCCCTTGCATTATAGGGGAGATCACAGTGGAGAAAGCTCTATGTGACTTAGGAGCCAGCATAAATCTGATGTCAGTAGCTATGATGAGAAAAATCAAGATTGAGGAGGCTAAGCCAACAAAAATGGCTCTACAACTGGCAGACCGATCGTTCAAGTTCCCTCATGGTGTAGTCGAAGATTTACTGGTGAAGGTGGGAGATTTCATCTTCCCAGCAGACTTTGTAGTGTTAGACATGCAGGAGGAAGCCAAGGCCTCCATCATCCTGGGAAGACCATTCTTAGCTACTACTGGAGCTGTCATTGATGTCCAAAAAGGTGACCTCACCATGAGATTACACAATGAAAAGATGACATTCAATGTGTTCAAGGCCATGAGTTACCCTCCAGAACAATTGGGAGAGTGTATGAGGTTGGACTCACTGGAAGATGTAGTGCAGGAGAGCTTTGAAGAAGAAGAACCTGAAGGGTTGACCGAGGAGGAATCAACGTCTAGTGAAGAGACCGCAACAGCAGAAATTCATATACAAGGTGCACCAAAGGAAGAGAATGAAAAGTTAGAAGCACCAAAACTTAAACTTAAAGCACTGCCATCCACTCTCAAATATGAATACTTAGGAGAGAATGAAAGCTACCCAGTGATCATAAACTCATCCCTCAGCCAAGATCAAGAGGATGAATTACTCCAAGTGTTGTGAAAGCATAAGGATGCCATTGGATGGACCCTAGCTGACCTGAAAGGAATCAGTTCGGCCATATGCATGCATAAAATACTGTTGGAAGATGATGCCAAACCATTCATTCAATCCCAAAGGAGGCTGAACCCAATCATGAAGGAAGTAGTACAGAAAGAAGTTATGAAGTTATGGCAGGGAGGGATAATCTACCCAATCTCAGATAGCCCCTAGGTCAGCCCCGTGCATGTCGTCCCAAAAAAGGGAGGAATAACTGTAGTCCCCAATGAGAAGAACGAACTAATCCCCACCAGGACCGTCACAGGATGGCAGATGTGCATAGACTACAGAAAACTGAATGAAGCTACAAGAAAAGATCATTTCCCCCTTCCATTCATGGATCAGATGTTGGAAAGACTCGCAGGACACGCATATTATTATTTTCTCGACGGTTATTCAGGATATAACTAAATAGTGGTTGATCCCAGAGACCAAGAGAAAACCTCATTCACTTGCCCATATGGAGTGTTTGCTTACAGGCGCATGCCATTTGGGCTATGTAATGCACCTGCAACTTTCCAACACTGCATGCTTTCTATCTTCTTAGATATGATAGAAAAGTTCATAGAAGTGTTTATGGATGACTTTTCAGTATTCGGAGATTCTTTCCCTGATTGCCTTAACCACTTGGCCCTGGTGTTAAAAAGATGTCAAGAGACTAACCTGGTCTTGAACTGGGAGAAATGTCATTTTATGGTGACAGGAGGAATAGTCCTTGGCCATAAGGTGTCTAACCAAGGCATTGAGGTGGACAGAGCTAAGGTGGAACTCATTGAAAAGTTACCTCCACCAAGTGATGTCAAGGCAATTAGGAGTTTTTTAGGGCATGCTGGCTTTTACAGAAGGTTTATTAAAGATTTTTCAAAGATAGCCAAGCCCTTAAGCAATCTCCTTCTATCTGATACACCATTTGTCTTCGATGAAAAATGCATGCTAGCGTTCAAAATTTTGAAACAAAGGTTGTCCTCTGCCCCTATCATTTCTCCACCTGATTGGAACCTACCATTTGAATTGATGTGTGATGCATCTGATTTTGCAGTTGGGGCCGTGTTAGGGCAGAGGAAAGATAACTTAGTCCATGTGATCTACTATGCTAGCAAAGTCCTCAATGACACTCAAAGAAATTATACTACTACTGAAAAAGAGTTGCTAGCAATAGTTTTTGCATTTGACAAGTTTAGATCATACCTCATTGGTGCTAAAGTGATTGTCTTCACAGATCACACAGCACTTAAATATTTGTTTGCCAAGCAAGAGTCAAAACCAAGACTAATAAGATGGATCTTATTGTTGCAGGAATTCAATATTGAAATTAGAGACAAGAAAGGAGTGGAGAACAAGGTAGCGGATCACCTATCCAGAATTCCTCATGATAAAGGTGGAACACATGATACAAGTGTAAATGAGCTCTTCCCTGATGAGCAGTTGATGACAGTGCATAAAGCACCATGGTTTGCAGACATTGCCAACTTCAAGGCAACTGGGTATTTACCTCCAGAGATCAATAAACATCAAAAGAGAAAGCTCATAAATGATGCAAAATATTTTGTCTGGGATGAGCCATATCTCTTCAAGAAATGTTCAGATGGAATCCTGAGAAGATGTGTTTCAGAAGAAGAGGGATGAGAGGTCCTGTGGAATTGCCACGGCTCATGCTATGAAGGCCATTTTGGAGGGGATAGAACTGCAGCCAAAGTGTTGCAAAGCAGATTCTTTTGGCCCACCCTCTTCAAGGATGCCAAAGAACTGGCAAAGAATTGCAATGAATGTCAAAGAGCTGGAAACTTACCCAAAAGAAATGAGATGCCACAAAACTTCATCTTAGAACTAGAACTGTTTGATGTGTGGGGAATCGATTTCATAGGACCATTCCCAACCTCATATTCAAACAAGTACATTTTGGTAGCAGTGGATTACGTTTCCAAGTGGGTAGAGGCTATTGCAACCCCAACAAATGATAACAAGGTGGTCATGAACTTCCTCAGGAAGAATATCTTTAGCCGATTTGGAGTCCCACGAGCACTCATCAGTGACGGAAGGAGCCATTTTTGTAATAGACCACTAAAAGCTCTTCTCCTATGATACGGGATAAAACACAAGGTTGCCACGCCTTACCATCCCCAAACAAGTGGGCAAACTGAGATATCTAACAGAGAGCTAAAAAGGATTTTGGAAAAGACTGTAGGAGCATCAAGAAAGGATTGGTCGAAGAAGCTGGATGATGCTCTTTGGGCATACAGAACAACATTCAAAATACCACTTGGAATGTCCCCATATCAACTGGTGTATGGGAAAGCTTGTCACTTACCACTGGAGCTGGAACACAAAGCTCTCTGGGCTCTCAAGATACTAAATTTTGACAGCATTGCTGCTGGTGCAAAGAGGATTCTGCAGCTGCAAGAGATGGAGGAATTTAGATCTCAAGCCTATGAAAATGCCAAGATTTATAAAGAAAAGGCGAAGAGAAGACATGACCTCCATCTGGCACCCAGGAGTTTCACAAATGGGCAGCAAGTACTCCTCTATAACTCCAAATTGAGACTGTTCCCAGGAAAACTCAAATCAAGGTGGTCAGGACCCTTTCTTGTCACAAAGGTCTCGCCGTATGGACACATAGAAATCATGGATGAAAGTTTGGAGAGGACTTTCACTGTGAACAGACAAAGGCTCAAACATTATATGGGCAACATAGGGGAAAACCCCAAAGTGAAGTATCATCTCAAGTAAGGGAGGAATCGTCGAGCTAACGACGCTAAAAGAGCGCTTTGTTGGGAGGCAACCCAACCTAAGGTAGTTTCTTTTTCATCGTCATTTCAATAAAGATCACAAGTTGTTTCCCCTGTATTACGAGGAGCTAAGTTTGGTGTTCCACACCAAAACAATCCAAGAGTGAAAGTGTAATTCTAAGTTTGGTGTTCCACCAAAGATATTAGTTAGAATCACACTACACTCCAATGGAAAAAATGCTAGCTCCAACCAATCAGGGGAACCACTTAGCAGTAGTTTAGTCTTTAGTTAATAGTTATTTAGTTAATAATAACATATGAGGCTCTCTGTAAGTATGCAATTTGTTGTACTAGGCAAGGAACTAAGTTTGGTGTTCACACACCAAATTAAGTTCAGAAACAAGCATACATGCAAGCTAACTATTTCTCAAGTGCTTTGGGAACAAGCAACTTCCAATAACTTTGCAGGAACCTTCTGAGGAAATGGTGCACCATCATCCAAGGAAGTGAAGGAGCAAAAATTATGGATGATGACAACAAGGGGACAGCTAGAAACCATCACCCGAAGGTTGTATTGTTACTTAATTCCATATACTTGAAATGCTAAAAATTGGAAGTCCCAAGGTGCCCTCGATTAATAGTTACTCATTAGTTTAAATCATTAGAATTTAATGTTTATTTTTATTGCTTTCGTCATATATGTGCTCGTTTTAATGTCAATGCTGCATCTTCACCTTGTTTATTGTGTTGCTTGTCTCCTTTTGAATCAAATAAAAAAAGAGATGTTATGAAAGACCAGAGTGGAGTTCATATTGTGGAGTAAGTTCCTAAGTTTGTGGTATGGTAATAGATTAGCTAAGTTGGTTCACCAACAAGGTGGAAAGGCAACTATCTATCCGGAATCATATGCTTGAAACACACCCCATGAGACTAGCTAAATAACAAGATCCTAATAAGAAAAAGGG
>NC_029788.2:77733677-77736148 GCF_000816755.2 Arachis ipaensis | reverse complement strand
GGATTTACTTGGATGAATAAGCTCTCAGGGGTGCCTTATCACTTGGTAACTTGGGTTAACTAACTCGGGATTATCAGCTGAAAGTCCACTATCAAGAGTAACCCTTGCTACAGAACATTTAGTAACCCAAAGAGGTGCTGGACACCAAGGTATCAAGAAAGAAAATAAACAAACCATGTGCCTGTGGTGTGTATGTATGGGGAGAGAGACTTGAGGGAGTAAGTCCTTAGGGGTGCTTCAACACCTAGCACCTTGAACTAACTGGTTCGGGAGTGTTGGCTGAAAGCTTATCTTAAAGAGTCGCCCCCTCACAAAGCACTTAGCCCAAGGATGCAATAAACCCTGAAAACAATAAAAGGATCAATGAATAAAAGTCTCATAGGGTGCAATCAAGTGAGTATTCCAGGACATGATAAAGGTCTGAAAGCCAGTGAAGGAATGAACCTAAGTTGCTATGCATGAAACCACCATAAAACTAAGGACATGACTTCCACAATAATGACTCATTTCTCTTGGCAACGTTAATGAGAAAAGTAATCGCCAATAATGTCCTCGAAGCCATCATAGCCCACGTTAAGAGTCACGTTAACTAAGTTAACGTGAACTCTAACGTGGAAGAAGAAAATGAAGCCAAGGTTAGTGACACTCACCTTTGTTACTAACGTTGGACCAAGCTCATATTGGCCACGTTAAGAGCCATGTTAACTCAGTTAACGTGGACTCTAACGTGCGGAAGCAAAAGAATGGCCAACGTTAGTGACACTCACCTTTGTCACTAACGTTGGACTAAGCCACTTTGAGCCACATTAGTTGCCACGTTAACTTAGTTAACGTGGAAGCTAACGTGGAGGGAGCAAGAATCGCCAACGTTAGTGACACTCACCTTTGTCACTAACGTTGGAATGAGCCACTATGAGCAACGTTAACTCCCACGTTAACTTAGTTAACGTGGGAGCTAACGTGGATGAAAGAATGATGAGCCAACGTTAGTGGCACTCACCTTTGTCACTAATGTTGGAGATGGCTATCACCACCACGTTAGAAGCCACGTTAACTGGTGCACGAAATTGTGATCTCAGGCAACGGTGCCAGAAACTCTGTACGCACATCTTAATAAATCATTTTTCATTCACAACTTCGATACAACTAACCAGCAAGTGCAGTGGGTCGTCCAAGTAATAAACCTTACATGAGTAAGGGTCGATCCCACGGAGATTGTTGGTATGAAGCAAGCTATGGTCACCTTGTAAATCTCAGTCAGGCGGATATAAAATAGTTATGGAGTTTTCGAACATAAATGATAAATAGATAGAAAATAAGGATAGAAACACTTATGTATATCATTGGTGAGAATTTCAGATAAGTGTATAGAGATACTTTCGTTCCTCTGAACCTCTGCTTTCCTGTTGTCTTCATCCAATCAGTCTTTCTCCTTTCCATGGCTGGCTTTATGTAAGGACATCACCGTTGTCAATGGCTACTTTTTATCCTCTCTGGAAAATGGTCCGATGCGCTGTCACTGCATGGCTAATCGTCTGGAGGCATCACCCTTGTCAATGGCTGCATCCCATCCTCTTGTGAAAATGGTTCAAATGCTCTGTCACAGCACGGCTAATCATCTGAGGTTCTCGATCATACTGGAATAGGATTCACCCTCCTTTTGCGTCTGTCACTACGCCCAGCACTCGTGAGTTTGAAGTTCGTCACAGTCATTCAATCCCAGAGTCCTACGTGGAATACCACAGACAAGGTTTAGACTTTCTGGACTCTCATGAATGCCGCCATCAATCTAGCATATACCATGAAGATTCTGATTAAGAGATCCAAGAGATACTCATTCAATCTAAGGTAGAACGGAAGTGGTTGTCTGGCACGCGTTCATAGGGAATGATGATGATTGTCACGTTCATCACATTCAGGTTGAAGTGCGAATGAATATCTTAGAAGCAGAATAAGTTGAATTGAATAGAAAAACAGTAGTACTTTGCATTAATCTTTGAGGAACAGCAGAGCTCCACACCTTAATCTATGGAGTGCAGAAACTCTACCGTATGAAAATACATAAGTGATAATGGTCCAGGCATGGCCGAATAGCCAGCCCCCATGAAAGTCTAAGATAGCATAAAACTTATCAAAGATGTCTAATACAATAGTAAAAAGTCCTATTTATACTAAACTAGTTACTAGGGTTTACAAAAGTAAGTAATTGATGCATAAATCCACTTCTGGGGCCCACTTGGTGTGTGCTTGGGCTGAGCTTGAATGTCACACGTGTAGAGGTCAATCTTGGAGTTGAACGCCAGTTTGTAACGTATTTCTGACGTTCAACTCTGGCTTGTGACGTATTTCTGGCGTTTAACTCTAGACAGCAGCGTAGAACTGGCGTTCAACGCCCTTTTACCTCATCTAAACTCGGCCAAAGTATGGACTATTATATATTGCTGGAAAGCCCTGGATGTCTACTTTCTAAA
>NC_029788.2:77721146-77733668 GCF_000816755.2 Arachis ipaensis | reverse complement strand
TTTATCCATTGAAGTTCAGAATGATTGGCATCTATAGGAACTCAGAGTTCAGATAGTGTTATTGATTCTCCTAGTTCAGTAAGATGATTCTTGAACACAGCTACTTTATGAGTCTTGGCCGTGGCCCTAAGCACTTTGTTTTCCAGTATTACCACCTGATGTGTGGAAAACGATCCAACACAAAACTCACTGGCAAGTGTACCGGGTCGCATCAAGTAATAATAACTCATGTGAGTGAAGTCGATCCCACAGGGATTGAAGGATTGAGCAATTTTAGTTTAGTGGTTGATTTAGTCAAGTTAATCGAGTGTTGGTTGGGTGATTTGTGATTGCAGAAGCTAAATTGCTTGAAATGTAAAGGGAGAGGGGTAGATTGTAGGAAATTAAAGAGCAAAGAAAGTAAATAAGCTGAATCTTAAAGAGCAAGTAATGTAAATTACAGAAACTTAGATTGCAAGAAATGTAAATGGCTGAATCTTAAAGTGCAAGAAATGTAAATTGCTTGAATTATAAAAGGAGTTGGGAATTGGGATTGCAGAAATTAAACAAGGAAAAGTAAATTGCAACAAGCAGGGAAGTAAAAGATGAATTTAATTGCAGTAGAGCTCAAACAGAAAATGTAAATTGCTTGAAGAAGCGTTCAACAGAGAAATCAAAAGAAAATTTCAGATCTCAGGACTCAAGAGACTAGATAACCAAGTCTAGATCTCAATACCTTCCTAGATCCAATTCAGAATTCAATTGCAAGAGAATTTAAAAATCAAACAGAAGAAGAAGTAAAACCAAATTCAATTCCCAAAAGTTGCAGTAAAGTGAGACAGAGAGATCTCAAGGTGAGATTGAGACAGAGTTTCCTCAATTCTCAACACCCAAGTGTAAATGAAATGTAAAAAACGAAAACTAAGAGGAAGAAAATTCAATTCCCCTTCCCCAAGACTCAGAATCTCAAAATAACTTCTAACCAAAAGCTCTCCAAAATTACTCAGCAAAACTAAGAGGAAAAGCTCTCTCAAAAACTTAAATTCTAAGCTATTTATACACTCTCTTCAAATGATCTTCAAGCCTTAAATTGGGCCTTTGCTCTTGATGGAATTGGGTTGACAAAAGCCTCTGTTGATTGCTCTTGGAGTTGGAGAGAAACCCACTTGTGAACCGGGCCATGAACCATTAAAGCTTGAGTCAAAGTTTGAGGCAAACTTTGGCTCAAGCTTTTCATATCAGCTAGCCTCCCTTTGCTGTCATCCACGTTTGAGCCAAAGGTTGAGGTCAAACTTTGAGCCAAACGTGGATTCTCCCTTGCATGCTTCTTGGCCAACGTTTGGCCCAACGTTTGAGGCAAACGTTGGCGCAAGCTTTTTCTCCCTGGGTGTGCTTGTTGTGGCGCCAACGTTTGACTCAAAGCTTGAGGCAAATGTTGGCGCAAGCTTTTTGCTCCCTGGGTGTGCTTGTTGTGGCGCCAACGTTTGACTCAAAGTTTGAGGCAAACGTTGGCGCATGCTTTTGATGCCTCCAGGGTGAAGTTAAGCTCTTCCTCAAGTTTGAGCTAAAGTTTGAGGCAAGCTTTGGCTCAAGCTTTTTGTTCTCTCTTGCTCCTTGCCATTCCTTCTTTCTTCAACCTTCTTCAAAGCTCTTTTCACCTATCATCAATCAATCAAAAACATCAAAGCTATGCTCCAAATCATGAGATTGTGTTTCTTTCATAATATATGACAATTATAGCACAAAATCTCATGAAAATGCATTAATTTATCCATGGTTGATGGAATCAAAGGAAACATGAAATTCTACCCAATTGGCTTACTTATGGCTCAAGGAAGTGCATAAAATCAATTGAAAACAAAAGAAAAAGGCTAGTGAAACTAGGCTAAGATGACTTGTCATCACAACACCAAACTTAAAGCTTGCTTGTCCCCAAGCAAGAAAAGAATTATCGATAAGAAAGAATGAAATGGAAGAAGATGTTTATGCTAGCAGAGTATTATTGGTAGCTCATGGGATTCTATGTAGATATGTAAATACTCACTTCTTATTGACATTTAGGCCTAGAAAGTCTCCTCCAAGCATCAAGCAACACACTGCTATGACCTCTCATTATTCCTTTGTCCTTGATTATTATTTTTTTCTATAAGCTTTAGTTTAGTGTCATGTGTAACAAGCTCTTTTTCTTTCTTTATGCTTGACACATTATTCACTATAGACACTTGGCTCACATTCCGTCTTAAAACATTGATGCCCAGCACCTCTTTGGGTTACTAAATGCCTTGTAGTTAGGTTGCTCTTGATAGTGGACTTTCAGTTGATGATCCCGGGTTAGTTAACCCAAGGCACCAAGTGTTGATGCACTCCAAAGAACATGATCCATGATCCCGGGTTAGTTAACCCAAGGCACCAAGTGTTGATGCACTCCAAAGAACTTAATAATCCAAGCAGATCCTAGTACAAAGACACCACAGGCATATATTCTAAGGTTTAAGCTATTGGTGTCTAGCTTTGTTTCTTTTTTTTTTCTGTTGCCACTTTTGGCTTTTTCTTTTCTCTTTTTGTTTTTCTTTTCAACCAAGGACTTTTATTTGATTGAGATTCATAGACAGTGAGCTACTTTCTACTTAAAAGGAGACAGTCTAGTTCTTTTATTCACTAAAAGTGAGCTATCATACAATCACACATACATACCACCACTTACTATTATTGTACTCCCAACTAACAAAGAACTATCTCACTTCACATTTCAAACAATTCTTTTATTGAATTAAAGATGTAGGGGACAAAGCATGCATTTAGTTAAGTGAAAGTGAACACACAAGCACACACTTAGATTAGCTTACTTATTGCAAAGAGTAATTCTACTTGTACTAGATGAACACTTTAGCAAGTCATAAGTCAAAGCATTTCTCAACCGCAAGAGTTAAGTATAGATACAACCTATTGGTTTGCAGTTCTTTTGTTCTTCCTTCTGTTGTGCCCCTTTTGAGTTGTGGTGCATAATGTCTTCAAATGGTGGTTAGTTCCCTGCACAGTTCTCAAAAGTTGCTTGTTTCTCAAGCCTTTAGGTGACTGGTTAGTATGCATGAATTGAGTGTGGTTTTTGGATTTAATTTGGTGTGGGAACACCAAACTTAATTCCTTGCCACTGTCTCTAATGCAACAGGTTAACTATATGTAAAATTTTGTGTCCTTGCTAAAGGTTATGGAGTTAAAACTAGAAAGCAGTTAAGTAGTTGAATAATCTGTTTGATTGCTTGGAGCTAGTATTGTGCAGGAAGTGAGAATATGCTTTTAAATGAGGTTCTGGTGGAACACCAAACTTAGAATCCTTCATTCTCCCTTAAATTGTTTTGGTGTGTAACACCAAACTTAGCTCCTTGCAATGCATACCAATTAGTTAACATTTTTATTGAAAAGGCTATGAAAAGAAAACTACCTCAGGTTGGGTTGCCTCCCAACAAGCGCTTTTTTAATGTCACTAGCTTGACATCCTTCATTTTTTTCAAGAAGGCTGTAAGCTCTGAACCTCTTTTTCCTTGTCCCATTGTCCTCCTAAGTACAGCTTTACTCTGTGACCATTTGCTGTGAATTGACTCTTTTTGCTTCGTCTAGCAATTTAATACTCCCATAAGGAAAAACCTTGGTTACCAAGTATGGACCAATCCACTTAGATTTAAGCTTGCCAGGGAACATCTTGAGTCGTGAGTTATACAAGAGTACTTGCTGCCCAGGTTTGAATTCTTTCTTCAAGATCTTCCTGTCATGCCACCTCTTGGCTTTTTCTTTGTATATATTGGCATTTTCATAGGCTTCTAGCCTAAATTCATCCAGCTCATTTAGCTGCAACAACCTTTTCTCCCCTGCTGCTTCAGAGTCAAGGTTTAGGAGTTTAGTAGCCCAAAACGCTTTGTGTTCAAGCTCTACAGGGAGGTGACAAGATTTGCCATATAATAGCTGAAAGGGGGACTTCCCAATGGGAGTTTTGAAAGTTGTCCTGTATGCCCAGAGTGCATCCTCTAGCTTCCGAGCCCAATTTTTTCTTGTACTTCCTACTGTCTTCTCCAAGATCTTCTTCAATTCCCTGTTTGCTAATTCAGCTTGTCCATTGGTCTGGGGGTGATATGGCATGGCTACTTTATGAATGACTCCATATTTATGGAGGAATTTCTCCATCTGCTTGTTGCAAAAATGGCCACCACCGTCACTCACAAGACCCTTGGGAACTTGATGAGCTATTTTGGTGGAGAAACGAATCTCTCCAAAACAACACCAATCTAACCGGCAAGTGCACCGGGTCGCATCAAGTAATAAAAACTCACGGGAGTGAGGTCGATCCCACAGGGATTGAAGGATTGAGCAATTTTAGTTTAGTGGTTGATTTAGTCAAGCGAATCAAGATTTGGTTGGGTGATTTGTGATTTGCAGAATTTAAATTGCATGAAATTAAAGAGAGCAGGAAATAAAATTGCTGAATCTTAAAGAACAAGAAATTAAATGGCAGAAACTTAGAGTGCAAGAAATGTAAATTGCGGAATCTTAAAGTGCAAGGAATGTAAATGACTTGAATTGTAAAGGGGATTAGGAGTTGGATTTGCAGAAATTAAACAAAGAAAAGTAACTTGCATCAAACAAAAGAGTAAAAGAAGGTTTGGGTTGAATCGGATCTTGAAGCAGTAAAGTAAATGAAAATTAAAAGCAAGAAACAAAATGTAAATTAGGAATTCAGATCTCAGGGCCCAGAGACTAGAAAACCAAGTCTAGATCTCAATGCCTTCCTAGATCCAACAAGAACAATTGCAAGGGAATTGTAAATTGCAAGGAAAGTAGATGAGAAGCAAGTAATAGAAATTAAATTCACTCAAGCATTTTTCTTTCTTTTTGTTTTTCTTTCTAACCAAGGATTTTTTTTCAATTGAGATTCATAGACAGTAGCTACTTTCTACTTAAGATGAGACATCCTAGTGTTCTTATTCATTAAAGGTGAGCTACTATACAATCACACATATACTACCACCACTTACTTTTATTATACTTCTATCTAACAGAGAACTATCTTACTTCACATTCAAACATTTCTTTTATTGAATTGAAATTGCAGGGGACAAAGCATGCTTTTTGTTAAGTGAAAGTGAACACACAAGCACACACTTAAGCTAGCATACTTATTTTAACTAGAACACTCAAGATGCAAAATGACTGAACTAACAGTTACTATTGCAATGGTAACACTCAAACTTCCAAATTAAAACAGTTCAATGCTGATAGAATTAAGTGACAATACAACCTCTTGGTGGCTTCTTCTTCTTACCCTCAGCTGATGGTATGTAACCCTTCCAAGAGAGTGATTGAATTCCTATAAAGTTCATGGAAGTTGCTTGTTTCTCAAGCCCTTAGGTAACTTGTTAGTGTGCAGGATTTTCTTGTAGGCTTTTGAACTTACTTTGGTGTGTGAACACCAAACTTAGAATCTTTCATTCTCTCTTAATTTATTTTGGTGTGCAACACCAAACTTAGCTCCTTGCAATATAGATAAGTCTAATTAACCCTTTTATTGAAATAGCTATGAAAAGTGAACTACCTCAGGTTGGGTTGCCTCCCAACAAGCGCTTCTTTATTGTCATTAGCTTGACATCGATCCCCTTAGATCATGGGGGTTGAAAATCATAGTGCCTCAGCTTTTCTCCTCTTACTGTGAACTTCCTTCTGGTCTTCTCTTTGATGATATCTAGGTGTTCAAGTGAAAGGATCCAGTTCACAGTATAGCACTCAGATGATTGTGGAGACACCTTCATTGGCTGGGTGTTTAACATCACTTTATCCCCTGGTGAGAAACCTTCAGTGGGGATTTTCTTATTTCTCCACCCTTTTGGCCTCTTCTTCTTTTCTTCTTTCTCAGGAGATAATTCATGCCCTGGTGGTTCTTTATCTGGAGTGTTGAGGTTCTCATCTGGGGGTTTTGGATCTAGTTCCTCCTTGATTTCTTTGGTCTGTTGCACCATCTCTACTTCTTTCAAGCATGGATGTAGAAGTCTTAGAGTTAACTCATTGAATGCCTCCTTCAAGCTTTGATCCTTGGTCTTATCCTTCATACAATCTTCTTCTTGAGTGGGCTCATGCAGGATTTTAAAAACATGGAATGCTAGGTGCTCATCATGCACTCTTAACAACAATTCTCCTTTTTCAACATCTATCAATGCTCTGCCCGTAGCCAGGAAAGGCCTCCCCAGGATGATGGGAGTGTTAGGGTCTTCATCCATATCTAGGATGACAAAATCAGCTGGGAGAAAGAATTTTCCCACTTTTACCAACACATTCTCCACAACTCCCAGCGCTTGCTTAATGGATTTGTCAGCCATTTGGAGAACTATTCGTGTGGACTTCAGCTCAGAAATTTGAAGTTTCCTCATTAGAGACAAAGGCATCAAGTTTATACCTGCACCGAGGTCACAAAATGACTTCTCAATTATTATGTTTCCTATGGTGCAAGGTATGTAAAAACTCCCAGGATCGTCTTTCTTCTCTGGCAACTCTCTTTGGAGGATAGCACTACATTCCTTTGTCATCTCAACAATCTGTCCTTCCTTCAGGGATCTTTTCTTTGTGAGTACTTCTTTCATAAATTTGGCATATAATGGCATCTGTTCAAGTGCTTCTAAGAAAGGAATATTGATGCTGAGAGTCTTGAATATATCCAGGAATTTTGAGTATTGCTTATCCTCGTTTTCTTTTTTGAACCTCTGAGGGTACGGAAGTTTGGGGACATCTGGCTTCACCCCTTCCTTCTTCTCTTGTAGCTGTGTTTCAAGGATGTCCACATCTTTCTTTGAGCTTTTTGCATTCTTGGTCTTTCTCTCCTCTTCACTTCTCTCTTCTGTCTCTTCTTGTGGAACTTCTCTGTTGTGTTCTTCTTGATTGATGGCTTCCTTCTCCCTAGTCTTTTCACTTCCCACTATGATTGCTTTGCACTCCTCCCACTTTGTATCTTTTCCTTTGTCCTTTGGATTGGAGATTGTATCACTTGGGAGAACATTGGTTGGCCGTTCAGCTTGTTTTGCCAATTGTCCCACTTGTCGTTCTAGGCTCTTCATGGTAGCTTCATTTCTCTCTTGTACTTTGACCAAGCTTTGAGTGGACTGAGCAATTGCTTGTATGGCTCAACATTTTTTTCTCTTGCTTCTCTTCTTGTATCTGACATACAAGCAAAACACAAGAAACACACAAAAACCAGTGACACTTTAATCTATTGCTAGAATGAAGTTTGAGTTAGCTTAAGCAAAAATTCAAACAGTTAGTGGGTTAGTCAAAAATTAAAGAAACTGAAAAGAAAAATTGCTTGATCTAAACTACTATTTCATATCAGCTACCATAATCTGCTGATACCAACGTTAGAGCCAAAGTTAGGGGTCTAACTTTTGCTCCAACTTTTCATATCAGCTACCATAATCTGCTGATACCAACGTTGGTGCCAAAGTTAGGGGTCTAACCTTTGCTCCAACGTTGGCTTTACCTTGTGCACTTATGGCGCCAACGTTAGCCCAAAAGTTAGGGGTCTAACGTTGGCGCAAACTTTCGCTGGTCAGGGGGTATTTTCATGTGCCAACGTTAGCCCAAAAGTTAGGGGTCTAACGTTGGCACAAACTTTTGGTGCCCAGGGAGTGATTTTCATGTGCCAACGTTAGCCCAAAAGTTAGGGGTCTAACGTTGGCGCAAACTTTTGGTGCCCAGGGAGTGATTTTTAAGTTCCAACGTTAGCCCAAAAGTTACGGGTCTAACGTTGGGGCTAACTTTTCACCCAAAAGTTTGTGCAAAAGTTTGAGTCTAACTTTAGGTCCAGCTTTTTGCTTCCTGGTTCAATTTCACTTATTCCATTGTCCTCCCTTTACTCCTAGCCATTCCTTCTTGCTTCAACCTTTCTCCAAGCTTTCTTCACCTATCATAATCAACCAAACACATCAAATCTATGCTCAAAATCATGAGATATTCATTCTTTCATAATATGTGACAATTATAGCACAAAACCTCATGAAATAGCATGAATTCATACATGGTTGATTAAATCAAAGGAAACATGAAAATCTACCCAATTGGCTTGCTTTTGTCTCAAGAAAGTGCATAATTCTATTGAAAACAAAAGAAAAAGGCTAGTGAAACTAGGCTAAGATGACTTGTCATCAGAACTCCATATCTAGTGAAGATATGCTTCTTAAGGAATTGAAGGACAATTTGTGCATCACAAGTGGTTGTGGCTATGGCTTCTACCCACTTTGAGACGTACTCCACTGCTACCAAGATATATCTGAAAGAATAGGAAGGGGAAAGGAGTCCCATGAAATCAATTCCCCATAGATCAAATAATTCCAATTCCAAAATGAAGTTTTGAGGCATTTCATTCCTTCTTGTCAGTCCTCCTACTCTCTGGCATTCGTTACATTGGTGAACATACTCTCTAGCATCCTTGAAGATAGTTGGCCAATAGAAGCCACTCTGTAGTATCTTTGCAGCTGTTCTTTCTGGGCCAAAGTGTCCACCATAAGCTGAGCCATGGCAATGCCACAAGATATCCCTTATTTCACTCTCAGGGACACACCTTCTAATTACTCCATCAGAACATCTCTTGAACAGGAAGGGTTCATCCCACAAGAATTTCCTTGCTTCATTAATTAACTTCTTCACTTGTTGCTTAGAGAACTCTTGAGGTATCTTCCTTCCCACTTTGTAGTTTGCTATGTCAGCAAACCAAGGTGCTTGCTGGTTATGCAAAAGGTGTTCATCTGGAAAGCTTTCATTCACGGGCTGGGAGGCTTTTTGAATTGTTTCTTGTGGTAGTCTCGACAAATGATCAGCAACTCGGTTTTCAGCGCCCTTCCTGTCCCTTACCTCAATATCAAACTCTTGTAGGAGCAATATCCACCTGATAAGTCTTAGTTTAGCGTCCTGCTTTGACATCAAATACTTAAGGGTAGCATGGTCAGTATAAACCACAATTTTGGATCCTATCAAGTATGATCTAAACTTATCAACTGCATAAACTACAACTAACAATTCCTTCTCTGTTGTGGTGTAATTTTTTTGGGCCTCATTCAACACTTTACTTGCATAATATATGACATGATGCAAGTTTCCCTTCTTTTGTCCAAGTACAGCGCCAATTGCAATGTCACTTGCATCACACATGAGTTCAAAAGGTAGCTCCCAATCCGGGGGTGTGATGATTGGTGCTGTTGTGAGTTTGTTTTTTAAAGTTTCAAAGGCATGCTGGCAGTTTTCATCAAAAACAAAGGGATTATCGATCATTAATAGATTACTCAAAGGTTTGGCTATTTTTGAAAAATCCTTGATAAACCTTCTATAAAATCCTGCATGCCCCAAGAAACTTCTAATAGATTTCACATTAATTGGTGGAGGGAGTTTTTCTATGATCTCAACCTTTGCCTTGTCAACCTCTATCCCTTTTCTTGAAATTTTATGACCAAGAACAATCCCCTCGGGTACTATGAAATGGCACTTCTCCCAGTTCAAAACCATATTAGTTTCATGGCACCGTTTCAAGACAAGAGTTAGATGGTTCAGGCAAGCATTGAAATTATCACCAAAAACAGAAAAGTCGTCCATGAAGACCTCTAAAAAATTTTCGACCATATCGGAGAAAATGGAAAGCATACACCTCTGAAATGTGGCTGGGGCATTTCATAGCCCAAATGGCATCCTCTTGTATGCAAAAACTCCAAATGGACATGTGAAGGCAGTCTTTTCTTGGTCCTTGGGGTCCACCACGATTTGATTGTACCCAGAATATCCGTCCAAGAAGCAATAATAGGCATGGCCGGCCAATCTTTCCAGCATCTGATCAATAAATGGGAGAGGAAAATGATCTTTCCTTGTGGCATCATTCAATCTTCTATAGTCTATGCACATCCTCCACCCAGTCACTGTTCTAGTAGGGATCAACTCATTCTTCTCATTAGTGATGACCGTCATTCCTCCTTTCTTTGGTACAACTTGAACCGGGCTCACCCATGAGCTGTCAGATATTGGGAAGATTATCCCTGTATTCCACAACTTCATTACTTCCTTCTGGACAACTTCCTTCATTGTGGGATTTAGCCTTCTTTGAGGTTGAACACTGGTTTGGAATTGTCCTCCAAGAGGATCTTATGCATACACACTGCAAGGCTGATGCCTTTCAGGTCGTCAATGGTCCATCCCAAAGCATCTTTGTGAGCTTTGAGTACATCAAGAAGTTCTCCTTCTTCTTTTTTTGTCAGGGATGAATTAATGATCACTGGGAAGCTCTCTGATGTGCCAAGGAATGCATAATTGAGATGAGTGGGTAATGGCTTCAGTTCTTGTTTTCGTACTTCTTCCTTCTTGTCTTGTTTTTCCTCTTGTTCAATAGAAATCTCGGCTACTTGTTCCTCTGTTGTCTCTTGAGGATTATCTTCCAGCATTTCTTCCACCAAGCTCTCTATCATATCCACTCTCATATAATCCTCTTGCTCAGGAATGTGTTGCATTGACTTGAAAACGTTTATGACCATTTGTTCATTGTGGACCCTGAAGATCATCTCTCCTTTTTCTACATCAATGATGGCTCTTGCTGTGGCTAGAAATCGCCTTCCCAAAATGATTGAATTGTTCCCTTCCTCTTCAGTATCCAAAATCACAAAATCTGCTGGGAAAATAAACTCCCCAACCTTCACCAACAGGTTCTCCACAATTCCATTGGGTGTTTTGATTGATCTATCAGCCTTGACCAATGACTGATGCACAGAAAACTTGTCTCACAACAAATCTCCCTTCGGCAAGTGTACCGAATTTGTCGTCAAGTAAAAACTCACAATAGAGTGAGGTCGAATCCCACAGGGATTGATTGATCAAGAAACTTTAATTAGAAGAATGTTCTAGTTGAGCGAATCCAGAATTTTGGTTGAGAGTTGCAGAAAATAAAATGGCGGGAATGTAAATAACAGAAAAGTAAATGTTAGGATTAAAGGACTGGAAGTAAATGACTGAAAATAAATTGCAGAATTGTAAATGGGAATGGGAGATTTGCTCATAAAAGTAAATGGTAGAAATTAAAGAGAATGGGTAAGATCAGAGATGGGGAGTTCATTGGGCTTAGGAGATGATGCAATTCTCCGGATCAAGTTCATTTTCATCTCTTCCTCAATCAATGCACTCATTGATCTCCTTGGCAATCTTAAGTGACTCATTTAGTGAAAGTATAAGTTCAGGAACGTTAGTGACACTTAACATTTTCACTAACGTTCCAATGTACCCCTTTGCCTCACGTTAGAGCTCACGTTAACTAGGTTAATGTGGCTTCTAACGTGGCCTTGCCAACCTTGGAGAAAGTTAGTGATACTCAACATTATCACTAACGTTCTAGTGTGCCCCTTTTTGCTTCACGTTAAAGCCCACGTTAACTAGGTTAACGTGGCTTCTAACATGGCCTTGCCAACCTTCGAGAACGTTAGCGACACTCAACATTGTCACTAACATTCCAATGTGACCCTAGATCTCACGTTAAAGTCCACGTTAACTAGGTTAACGTGGCTTCTAACGTGGCCATTCTTAGACATCCCAACATTAGTGACAATGTTGAGTGTCACTAACGTTGGCTCATCATTCATTCCTCATCGTTAGCTTCCACGTTAACTAAGTTAAGGTGGAAGTTAACGTGGCTCCTTGGGGGTTGTGTGGTTGCTTCCAACGTTAGTGACAATGTTGAGTGTCACTAACGTTGTCGACAACTCTCACTTCTTACGTTAGCTCCCACGTTAACCAAGTTAACATGGGAGTTAACGTGGTGTGTTGCATCCTTAGGCCAACGTTAGTGACAATGTTGAATGTCACTAACGTTGGCTTCTCTTCCCCCTTTAACGTTAGAGGCCACGTTAACTAGGTTAACGTGGGCTCTAACGTGACCACTCATGAGTGTTTGCCAACGTTAGTGATAATGTTAAGTGTCACTAACGTTGGCTCAACTTCCCTTTTTCACGTTAGAGTTCACGTTAACTTAGTTAACGTGACTCTTAACGTGGGCAATGATGGCTTTGAGAGTGTCATTGGCAATCACTTTTCTCATTAACCTTGCAAGTTTCCTCCCTTTCCTTGCTTCCTTTGGTCCTGAAATCAAGCAATAGAGTGCATCAAAGTTCTAGTCCAAGTCATGGGCAATGCAACATACAATTTGTCACTTAGCTTATGCAAAATCCTCATGAAATAATGTAAAATGCACAATGTATGCTTGAATCAAGGTGTAAGTGAATATCTACCCAAAACTAGCTTATTTCCTAAGGAAAAGCATGAAACTAACCTAAAAACAGTAAAGAAAAGGTCAGTGAAACTGGCCAAGATGCCCTGGCATCACAACACCAAACTTAAAGCTTGCTTGTCCCTAAGCAAGTACTGGAACAAGAGAATGATGAATGGAATATCTAGAGGAATGACTCATTCTTGTGGAAGTCATGTTACTGATTTTATGGTGGTTTCATGCATAGCAACTTAGGTTCATTCCATTACTGGCTTTCAGAT
>NC_029788.2:77714562-77720779 GCF_000816755.2 Arachis ipaensis | reverse complement strand
CCTTGCGGTTGAACCAACTTAGCTAACTTATGACTACCCCAAAGATTCATGAATGCACTTCCACAATATGAACTCCACTCTAGTCTTTTAAAAACAATCTCTCTTCATTTAATTCAAAAAGAACAAGCATACAAGTAAGTTAAGTAAGGATGCAGTGACATAAAGACTAGCACACAGAGCTACTCAGAACTTAAAAGACATAAAAAAAAATTCAACTACAAGTAGCCACAAATCAAAAGTGCATTCGGACTTCCAACTTTCAACCATTCTGAGTACAATGGAATTAAGTAACAATACAACCTTCGGGTGATGATTTCTGGATGCTCTCTCTCTTTGTCATCATCCTAGTTTTTGGCTGCCTCGCTTCTTTGGGTAGAGGTGCACCATTTCCTCATAAGATTCCTGCAAGGTGACTGGAAGTTGCTTGTTCCCAAAGCACTTGAGACATAGTTAGCTTGCATGTATGCTGGTGCTTTTTGAACTCAATTTGGTGTGTGAACACCAAACTTAGTTCCTTGCCCAGTGCAAACATTGCACATATGCAGAGAACCCCATATCTTATTGTCAACAAAGCAATGATCACCTATAGTCTAACTACATCTAAGTGGTTTCTCTTGATTGGATGGAGCTAGCAATGTTCTTCTGGAGTGGAGTGTAATTCTAACCAATGTCCTTTGGTGGAACACCAAACTCCGAATTACACCATCACTCTTGGATTATTCTGGTGTGGAACACCAAACTTAGCTCCTTACAATACAGGGGAAACGACTTGTGATGTTTATTGAAATAGAGATGAGAGTGAAACTACCTGAAGTTGGGTTGCCTCCCAACAGAGCGCTCTTTTATCGTCGCTAGCTCGACGAGTCCTTAGTTACTTGAGATGGTACTTTACTCTGGGGCTTTCCCCCATGTTGCCCAGATAATGCTTGAGTCTTTGTCCATTCACTGTAAAAGTCCTCTCTGAACCTTCATCCGTGATTTTGATGTGGCCATATGGTGATACTTTCGTAACCATGAAAGGTCCGGACCACCTTGACTTGAGTTTTCCTGGAAACAGCCTTAATTTAGAATTGTAAAGGAGTACTCGCTGCCCCTTTTCAAAACTCCTTGGCGCAAGATGCATGTCATGTTTTCTCTTTGCCTTCTCTTTATACATCTTAATGTTTTCATAGGCTTGTGACCTGAATTCCTCCATCTCTTGGAGCTGCAAGATCCTTTTTGCACCAGCAGCAATGCTGTCAAAATTTAGTATCTTGATAGCCCAGAGAGCTTTGTGTTCCAGCTCCAGTGGTAAATGACAAGCCTTCCCATAGACCAGTTGATATGGAGACATTCCAAGTAGAGTTTTGAATGCTGTTCTGTATGCCCAAAGAGCATCATCCAGCTTCTTCGACCAATCCTTTCTAGATGCACCCACAGTTTTTTCCAAGATCCTCTTCAGTTCTCTGTTGGATATCTCAGTTTGCCCACTCGTTTGAGGGTGGTAAGGTATGGCTACTTTGTGTTTTACCCCATATCGTAGGAGGAGAGCTTCTAGTGGATTGTTACAAAAGTGGCTCCCTCCATCACTGATGAGGGCTCTTGGGACTCCAAACCGGCTAAAGATATTCTTCCTGAGGAAGTTCATGACTACCTTGTTATCATTAGTTGGGGTTGCAATAGCCTATACCCACTTGGAAACATAATCCACTGCTACCAGTATATACTTGTTTGCATATGAGGTTGGGAATGGTCCCATGAAATCTATTCCCCACACATCAAACAGTTCCAGTTCCAAGATGAAATTTTGTGGCATGGCGTTTCTTTTGGGCAGGTTTCTAGATCTTTGGCATTCATTGCAGCTTTTTACTAGTTCCTTGGCATCCTTGAAAAGGGTGGGCCAAAAGAATCCGCTTTGTAACACCTTTGCTACAGTTCTGTCCCCTCCAAACTGCCCGCCATAACATGAACCGTGGCAGTTCCACAGGACTTCTCTTCCTTCCTCTTTCGAAACACATCTTCTAAGGATTCCATCTGAACATTTCTTGAAGAGATATGGCTCGTCCCAGACAAAGTATTTTACATCATTCATGAGCTTCCTCTTTTGATGTTTATTGATCCCTGGGGGTAATGCCCCAGTTGCCTTGAAATTTGCAATATCTGCGAACCATGGTGCTTTGTGAACTGTCATCAACTGCTCATCAGGGAAGAGCTCGTTCACATTTGTATCATTTTCTCCACCTTGATCATGAGGGATTCTGGATAGGTAATCTGCCACCTTGTTCTCCACTCCTTTCTTGTCTCTGATTTCAATATCAAACTCCTGCAACAGTAAGATCCACCTTATTAGTCTTGGCTTTGATTCTTGCTTGGCAAACAAATATTTAAGTACCGTGTGATCCGTAAAAACAATCACTTTAGCACCAATGAGGTATGATCTAAATTTGTCAAATGCAAAAACTATTGCTAGCAACTCCTTGGTATGAGCTCGTTTTTCTCATTGGTAACCACAGTGATTCCTCCCTTCTTGGGCACAACATGTATGGGGCTAACCCAAGGGCTGTCCGAAATTGGGTATATGACCTCTCCTTGCCAAAGCTTCATAACCTCTTTCTGTACCACTTCCTTCATAATTGGGTTCAGCCTTCTTTGGGATTGAATGGATGGCTTGGCATCATCTTCCACCAGTATTTTATGCATGCATATGGCTGAACTGATTCCCTTCAGGTCAGCAAGGGTCCATCCAATGGCATCCTTATGCTCCCGCAGCACCTTGAGTAGCTCGTCCTCTTGATCTTGACTGAGGGATGAATTTATGATCACTGGGTAGTTTTTATTTTCTCCTAGATATGCATATTTGAGAGTGGGTGGCAGTGCTTTGAGTTCAAGTTTGGGTGCTTCTGACTTTTCGTTCCCTTCCTTTGGTGCATCTGGTATATGTATTTCTGCTGTGGCTACCTCTTCACTTGATTCAGATTCTTCCTCCACCAATCTCTCGTCCTCTTCAGGTTCTTCTTCTTCAAAATTCTCTTGCACTTCATCCTCAAGTGCATCTAACCTCATGCATTTCCCCAATTGTTCTGGTGGATAACTCATGGCCTTGAACACATTGAATGTCATCTTTTCATTGTGTAATCTCAGTGTGAGGTCACCCTTCTGAACATCGATGACAGCTCCAGCAGTGGCCAAGAATGGCCTTCCCAGGATGATGGAGGTCTTGGCGTCCTCCTGCATGTCCAGCACCACAAAATCTGCTGGAAATATGAAATCTCCCACTTTTACTAGCAAATCCTCTACTATCCCGTGAGGGAATTTGAACGATCGGTCTGCCAGTTGTAGGGCCATTTTTGTTGGTTTAGCCTCCTCAATTTTCATCTTTCTCATCATAGCTACTGACATCAAATTGATGCTGGCCCCTAAGTCACAAAGAACCTTCTCTACTGTGGTTTCTCCTATAATACAAGGGATCTGAAAACTCCCAGGATCCTTCAGTTTCTGAGGTAGTTTACGCTGAATGATAGCACTACACTCTTCAGTTAGTATCACAGTCTCATTGTTCTTCCAGCTTCTCTTCTTAGTCATTAGCTCCTTCAAAAACTTGGCATAGAGTGGCATTTGTTCTATGACTTCAGCAAAGGGTATGTTGATTTGTAGCTTCTTGAGGATTTCTAAAAATCTCAAGAACTGGTTGTCATCTTCCTTTTTCTTCAATAGCTGGGGATATGGAGCTCTTGAGTTGTTCAGTTGGGGTATCCCTTTTTCTTTCTGCAGACTTGGCGTGGGAGGTTGAACTCCATCTTGCTCTTCTCCCTTTTCATTTGAGCCTTCTTCTTGTGGTTTTTGGGAATGTTCCTTCAGTTCCTTCCCACTCCTAAGTGTGATAGCTTGACACTCCTCCCTTTTGCTTGAGTGGGCATCATAGCAAAAGTTGTGGTTAGGGAGCTGCTTAAATAGATAGCTGATTTGTGTCTCCAGTTTCGTGATGGCAGCATTTTGATTCTGCATGTTGGACTGCACTTCCTCTCTGAATACTTTACTGTCTCGAATGTCTCTACATACTCCTTCAATTAAGGTTTCGATCTTAGAGAGCTTGTCATCAATTGATGGGTGATTCGGAGCAGATGTGTTATTTTGGTTTTGATAAGCATATGAAGAAGTGTTGTTGTGGGGGTGTTGAGACGTCCTCTGTGTGAATTGCTGGTGAGCTGCATTGTTGTTGGAGTTGTAACGTCTCTGGTCTTGGTTTTGATCTTGCTCACCTCCCCACCCAAAGTTTGGGTGGTTTCTCCATCCAGGGTTGTAGGTCTTGGAGTATGGATCATAGTTTTTCCTTGGTGAACTCCCAATGTAGTTGGCTTGCTCCTGACTCCCCTCTGCTTCTTCATTCACTCCTTCTTGGATTGTTGATGAAGTGGAGATTGTTGCTACTTGGTTCATCTCCATCTTCTTGGTGAGGTCAACCAGCTGCTGGGTAATGAGCTTGTTTTGGGCCAACAGAGCATCTACATTGTTTAGCTCCATTACTCCTCTTGTGTTCCCTCTTTCGGAAGCATAGAAGTAGTCGTTCTCTACTACTGTTTCAATAACATCTATAGCTTCCTCAATGGTCTTCTTCTTGTTCAAAGATCCTCCAGATGAATGGTCTACGGCCTTCTTTGACTCATAAGAGAGCCCTTCATAGAAAATGTGCAGCTGCACCCATTCGTTGAACATGTCAGGTGGACACCTCCTTGTTAAGTCCTTAAACCTCTCCCATGCTTCATATAGAGTCTCACCATCTTGTTGCCTGAAAGTTTGGACCTCAGCTCTCAGCCTATTGATTCGTTGAGGAGGGTAAAATCTTGCTAAGAATTTGTTCACCACGTCTTCCCAAGTTGTCAAGCTTTCCCTTGGGAAAGATTCTAGCCATTTGGCTGCCTTGTCCCTGAGTGAGAATGGAAATAAGAGCAGCCTATAGGCGTCAGAATGAACACCATTAGACTTCACTGTGTCACATATTCTCAGGAAGGTGGTTAAATGTTGATTGGGGTCTTCTTGAACATTTCCTCCAAACGAACAGTTGTTCTGAACAAGGGTGATGAGCTGTGGTTTAAGTTCAAAGTTGTTGGCATGGATTGTTGGCTTTTGGATGCTACTTCCACAATTGCCTGGGTTTGGATTGATGTAAGAGCCCAAAACTCTTCTATCCTCCCCAGCATGATTTGCTCTACCTCCTCCCCCATGGTTGTGATCTTCTTCTTCATGATGGTTTTCCATGTTGTCTTCCATGTTTGTTTCAAAGAATTCCTCTTCTTCCTCAGCACCAACCACTTTCTTTCCTCTTGCCTCCCTCCTTAATCTAAGGAAGGTCCTCTCAGGTTCAGAATCGAAGGAAGTTGAAGCCCTGCTTCTTCTTCCTGTCATACAACCATCAAGTGCAAGCAAGAAAAGATAGGTGCAGAAAGTATTTGTGTCAGAATTACTATTAGTTGTGGGTGATGCAATATATCAAACAGTTAGTGGGTTAGCAAACAGAATTGAAAATAACAAAGACAAGCAAAAGAGTAGAGGGGGAAGGGAAGAAGTTTAACGAAAACAAAAAGTAAATCACTCAAACAGAAAATAAAATTCACAAAAATAAAAATGCTCGACTGGAAGTAAATGACTGAAAATAAATTGCAGAATTGTAAATGGGAATGGGGGATTTGCTCATAAAAGTAAATGGCAAAATTAAAGAGAATGGGTAAGATCAGAGATAGGGAGTTCATTGGGCTTAGGAGATGTTGCAATTCTCCGGATCAAGTTCATTTTCATCTCTTCCTCAATCAATGCACTCATTGATCTCCTTGGCAATCTTAAGTGATTGAATTACAATTTCTTGCAATTTAATCTCTCAAATCTTGATCAATAGCCAATTCTTTGGTCAATTGCTCATGAGAAGAGATGAAATATGGTCACTGATTATACCACATGCATTTTCCAAATCAAGTATTGAGAGGGTTATAGTCACATACCCATCCAAACCCAATTTGGTCCAGCATGAGAAAGCATTTCTAGCTTGATCTCTTCATTCCTCTTTCAAGGTTCAAAAGAGATCCAAGTTTGAATAGCTTCTCTTCCAAGATAACTACTCAATTGGATGAAGATCGAAAGCTTTCAAGTAAAATCAAGAGAAAAGATAGAAGAAGAATAATGAAAATTAGTATTGATCCATCAATTTACAACAGAGCTCCCTAACCCAATGAAAGGGGTTTAGTTA
>NC_029788.2:77711890-77714390 GCF_000816755.2 Arachis ipaensis | reverse complement strand
AACATTTTCACTAACGTTCCAATGTACCCCTTTGCCTCACGTTAGAGCTCACGTTAACTAGGTTAATGTGGCTTCTAACGTGGCCTTGCCAACCTTGGAGAAAGTTAGTGATACTCAACATTATCACTAACGTTCTAGTGTGCCCCTTTTTGCTTCACGTTAAAGCCCACGTTAACTAGGTTAACGTGGCTTCTAACGTGGCCTTGCCAACCTTCGAGAACGTTAGCGACACTCAACATTGTCACTAACGTTCCAATGTGACCCTAGATCTCATGTTAAAGTCCACGTTAACTAGGTTAACGTGGCTTCTAACGTGGCCATTCTTAGCCATCCCAACGTTAGTGACAATGTTGAGTGTCGCTAACGTTCTCGAAGGTTGGCAAGGCCACGTTAGAAGCCACGTTAACCTAGTTAACGTGGACTTTAACATGAGATCTAGGGTCACATTGGAACGTTAGTGACAATGTTGAGTGTCGCTAACGTTCTCGAAGGTTGGCAAGGCCACGTTAGAAGCCACGTTAACCTAGTTAACGTGGACTTTAACATGAGATCTAGGGTCACATTGGAACGTTAGTGACAATGTTAAGTGTCACTAACGTTGGCTCAACTTCCCTTTTTCACGTTAGAGTTCACGTTAACTTAGTTGACGTGACTCTTAACGTGGGCAATGATGGCTTTGAGTGTGTTATTGGCAATCACTTTTCTCATTAACCTTGCAAGTTTCCTCCCTTTCCTTGCTTCCTTTGATCCTGAAATCAAGCAATAGAGTGCATCAAAGTTCTAGTCCAAGTCATGGGCAATGCAACATACACTTTGTCACTAAACTTATGCAAAATCCTCATGAAATAATGTAAAATGCACAATGTATGCTTGAATCAAGGTGTAAGTGAATATCTATCCAAAACTAGCTTATTTCCTAAGGAAAAGCATGAAACTAACCTAAAAACAGTAAAGAAAAGGTCAGTAAAACTGGCCAAGATGCCCTGGCATCAATGACATCCTGGTGGGTTTAAGTTCTTCTATGGCAAGCTTTCTCATCATTGAGAGAGGCATTAAGTTGATACTGGCACCAAGGTCACAGAGAGCTTTGTTGAGAACTATTCTACCAATGGTGCATGAGACTACAAAGCTCCCTGGATCTTTGAGTTTTGGTGGAATGCCCCTTTGAATCACAGCACTGCATTCCTCGGTGAGCAACACGGTTTCTTTCTCAAGCCAACTCCTCTTTTTGTTGATAAGCTCCTTAAAAAACTTGGCATACAGAGGCATTTGTTCCAATGCTTCAGCCAAGGGAATGTTGATCTCTAGCTTCTTGAAAGTCTCAAGGAACTTATCAAAATGTTGGTCCTTAGCCTCTTTGCTGAACCTCTGGGGATATGGCATTGGAGGTGTAATGATCTTTCCCCCTTGCTGCTGTCCTTGAATTACTTCCTTTGAACTATGTGGCTGGTTGTCTTTCTCTTTGAGTTTCTCTGGCACATTTCTTCTTGTTGTCATGTCCTCATTGCTAGCTTCCCCTTTTTCTGATGGTTCTTTGTTGCTATCCAAAGGCTTCTTGGTTACCTCCTTGTTGTTGTCTACCAATGTCTTTCCACTCCTTAGTTGTACAGCTTTGCACTCTTCTTTTGGATTAGGAATGGTGTCACTTGGTAGTGAGCTTGAAGGTCTCTCAATAGAAATCTGCTTGGAGATTTGCCCAATCTGCCTCTCTAGGCTCTTCATGGAGGTTTCATGGTTCTTTGTGGTCATTTCTTGGTTCTTCATCATCTTCTCCATGAGCATCTCCAGATTAGTAATCCTCTGAGAGTCTTGTGAAATTGCTTAGTTATGGGGTGCTGATGGTTGATGGTAAGTGCTTTGGTTGGTGGGTTGGTTATTGGATAGATAATGGTTAGAGTTAGGGTAGTTATTTTGGGGTTTTCTGTAGGGATTTTGGTTAGTTTGCTGCTGGTTGTGGTTTTGGTTGTTTCTTGAAGTGTTTTGGTTTGAGTTCCTCTGCCATGGTTGTTGGTTCTGGTTGTGATTATCCCCCCATCTGAGGTTTGGGTGGTTCTTCCAGGATGGATTGTAGGTGTCACCATACACCTCATTTGATCCTTGGTTGTGCATATACTGCACTTGCTCTTGTTGTTGTTCCTCTTGGTTCTCCTCATTATGCCCCCAAGGAGTGGTTGGTTGGCTTGTGGCACTCACTGATGCTACTTGTAGGCCATCTGATTGTAATTTGCTTTGAATTTCATTTTCATTTTGTAATTTAGGGAGCCTATTTAAAGGCCTTAGTTTTTGCATTTGAAAAGAGGGGGATTGAAGGGGAATCCAGCCCCTGATGGGGACCTTGGGGCTTTTACTTTCACTTTTAGCTAGTTTTCCTTTTCTTTGTAATTGAATTCAGAGCTATGACTCACTAAACCCCCTTTCATTGGGTTAGGGAGCTCTATTGTAATTCAATGAATCAATAATAGTTTATCTTCTTCTTCAATCTTTTCTCTTGAATTTTGTT
>NC_029788.2:77708497-77711744 GCF_000816755.2 Arachis ipaensis | reverse complement strand
TGCTACTTGTAGGCCATCAATTCTTTTGGCCATTTGCTCAAATTGTTGCTGAATCTGCTGCTGCATCATTTTGTTTTGAGCTAAGATTGAATCCACTCCTTCCAGCTCCATTACTCCTCTTCTTTGTGATGGTTGGCATTGCATTTGATGAGCAAAGAAATACTGGTTGTTAGCCACCATGTCAATGAGATTTTAAGCCTCTTCTGCAGTTTTCATCAGTTGCAATGATCCTCCGGCTGAGTGATCAAGTGCCTCTTGAGCCTTTAGAGTGAGCCCTTCATAGAAGTTCTGCAGCTTGTCCCACTCAGTGAACATCTCTGGTGGACATTTCCTTAGCAGAGCCTTATATCTTTCCCATGCCTCATATAGATTTTCAGCATCAATTTGTGTGAATGTCTGCACCTCAGTCTTCAACCTAATGATCCTTTGAGAGGGGTAAAACTTGGCAAGAAACTTGCTCACCAAATCATCCCAAGTGTTGATGCTTTCCTTCGGGAATGTTTCTAGCCATTGAATGGCCTTGTCCCTGAGAGAGAATGGGAATAACAGCAGCTTGTATATGTCAGGGTGCACTCCATTGCTTTTGACTGTGTCACAAATCCCAAGAAAATGGTTAGATGTTGGTTTGGATCCTCCAATGGTCCTCCTCTAAAAGAGCAGTTGTTTTGGACCAATGTGATGAGTTGTGGCTTCAGTTCAAAGTTATTTACATTGACATTAGGGGTAAGAATGCTGCTTCCACAATGTCTAGCATTTGCAAATGTATAGGAGGCCAGTACTCTCCTCCGTTGTGGGTTATTGTTAACCCCTCCTCCTGGATGATTGGGATTAGATGGATCTCCTTCCATCTCGTGATATTCTTCCTCAGATTCTTCCTCTCCAACAATGCCTTTCCCTCTTTCAGCTCTTCTTAATCTCCTGAGAGTTCTCTGGTCAGCTTCAGATAAAATAAGAGTAGCTCTCCCTGTACTTGATATATAAATAAAACAAAAGAAACACACAACCAGTGACACTTCAATCTATTGCTAGAATGAAGTTTTGGTTAGCTCAAGCAAAAATTCAAACAGTTAGTGGGTTAATTAAAAGTTAAAGAAACAGAAAAGAAAAAGTGCTTGATCTAGATCTCCACTTCACTTAATCATTGTCAATCTATTTCAATCCCCGGCAACGACGCCAAAAACTTGATGTGTGGAAAACGATCCAACACGAAACTCACCGGCAAGTGTACCGGGTTGCATCAAGTAATAATAACTCACGTGAGTGAGGTCGATCCCACAGGGATTGAAGGATTGAGCAATTTTAGTTTAGTGGTTGATTTAGTCAAGCTAATCGAGTGTTGGTTGGGTGATTTGTGATTGCAGAAGCTAAATTTCTTGAAATGTAAAGGGAGAGGGGTAGATTGCAGGAAATTAAAGAGCAAAGAAAGTAAATAAGCTGAATTTTAAAGAGCAAGTAATGTAAATTGCAGAAACTTAGATTGCAAGAAATGTAAATGGCTGAATCTTAAAGTGCAAGAAATGTAAATTGCTTAAATTATAAAAAGAGTTGGGAATTGGGATTGCAGAAATTAAACAAGGAAAAGTAAATTACAACAAGCAGGGAAGTAAAAGATGAATTTAATTGTAGTAGAGCTCAAACAGAAAATGTAAATTGCTTGAAGAAGCGTTCAACAGAGAAATCAAAAGGAAATTTCAGATCTCAGGACTCAAGAGACTAGATAACCAAGTCTAGATCTCAATACCTTCCTAGATCCAATTCAGAATTCAATTGCAAGAGAATTTAAAAATCAAACAGAAGAAGAAGTAAAACTAAATTCAATTCCCAAAAGTTGCAGTAAAGTGAGACAGAGAGATCTCAAGGTGAGATTGAGACAGAATTTCCTCAATTCTCAACACCCAAGATTCAAGACAAGTGTAAATGAAATGTAAAACAAGAAAACTAAGAGGAAGAAAATTCAATTCCCCTTCCCCAAGACTCAGAATCTCAAAATAACTTCTAACCAAAAGCTCTCCAAAATTACTCAGCAAAACTAAAAGGAAAAGCTCTCTCAAAAACTTAAATTCTAAGCTATTTATACACTCTCTTCAAATGATCTTCAAGCCTTAAATTGGGCCTTTGCTCTTGATGGAATTGGGTTGACAAAAGCCTCTGTTGATTGCTCTTGGAGTTGGAGAGAAACCCACTTGTGAACCGGGCCATGAACCATTAAAGCTTGAGTCAAAGTTTGAGGCAAACTTTGACTCAAGCTTTTCATATCAGCTAGCCTTCCTTTGCTGTCATCCACGTTTGAGCCAAAGTTTGAGGTCAAACTTTGAGCCAAACGTGGATTCTCCCTTGCATGCTTCTTGGCCAACGTTTGGCCCAACGTTTGAGGCAAACATTGGCGCAAACGTGGCTCCATTTAACCTTCAATCAGGGACTCCTCTTCATACTCAAATGGCGCCAACGTTTGACTCAAAGTTTGAGGCAAACGTTGGCGCAAGCTTTTTCTCCCTGGGTGTGCTTGTTGTGGCGCCAACGTGATGCCTCCAGGGTGAAGTTAAGCTCTTCCTCAAGTTTGAGCTAAAGTTTGAGGCAAGCTTTGGCTCAAGCTTTTTGTTCTCTCTTGCTCCTTGCCATTCCTTCTTTCTTCAACCTTCTTCAAAGCTCTTTTCACCTATCATCAATCAATCAAAAACATCAAAGCTATGCTCCAAATCATGAGATTGTATTTCTTTCATAATATATGACAATTATAGCACAAAATCTCATGAAAATATATTAATTTATCCATGGTTGATTAAATCAAAGGAAACATGAAATTCTACCCAATTGGCTTACTTATGGCTCAAGGAAGTGCATAAAATCAATTGAAAACAAAAGAAAAAGGCTAGTGAAACTAAGCTAAGATGACTTGTCATCACCACCGGATACATAAATGCCACAGACACATAATTGGGTGAACCTTTTCAGATTGTGACTCAGCTTTGCTAAAGTCCCCAATTAGAGGTGTCCAGAGTTCTTAAGCACACTCTTCTTTTTGCTTTGGACCTTGACTTTAACCGCTCAGTCTCAAGTTTTCACTTGACACCTGCACGCCACAAGCACATGGTTAGGGACAGCTTAGTTTAGCCGCTTAGACCAGGATTTTATTCCTTTAGGCCCTCCTATCCACTGATGCTCAAAGCCTTGGGATCCCTTTTGTTTGCCCTTGCCTTTTGGTTTTAAGGGTTATTGGCTTTTTCTGCTTGCTTTTTCTTTTTCTTTT
>NC_029788.2:77699944-77708052 GCF_000816755.2 Arachis ipaensis | reverse complement strand
TCTTCTCCAATCATGATGCTATGGATCATGATGGCCCGATCCACAGTAACTTCAGATCGGTTGCTAGTGGGGATGATGGAGCGTTGGATGAACTCCAACCATCCTCTAGCCACAGGTTTGAGGTCCAGTCTTCTTAATTAAACCGGCTTGCCTTTGGAGTCAATCTTCCATTGAGCTCTTTCCACACATATGTCCATGAAGACTTGGTCCAACCTTTGATTAAAGTTGACCCTTCTAGTGTAGGGGCGTGCATCTCCTTGCATCATAGGCAAGTTAAACGCCAACCTCACATTTTTCGGACTAAAATTTAAGTATTTCCCCAGAACCATTATAATATAATTCTTTGGGTTTGGGTTCTTACTTTGATCATGGTTCCTAGTGATCCATGCATTGGCATAGAACTCTTGAACCATTAGGATGCCGACTTGTTGGATGGGGTTTGTTAGAACTTCCCAACCTCTTCTTTGGATTTCATGTCAGATCTTCGGATACTCATTCTTCTTGAGCTTAAAAGGGACCTCGGGGATCACCTTCTTCTTGACCACAACATCATAGAAGTGGTCTTGATGAGCTTTGGAGATGAATCTTTCCATCTCCCATGACTCGGAGGTGGAAGTTTTTGTCTTTCCTTTCCCTTTTCTAGAAGATTCTCCGGTCTTGGGTGCCATCAATGGTAATGGAAAAAAAAAAAGCTTATGCTTTTACCACACCAAACTTAGAATATTGCTCGCCCTCAAGCAAGAGAAGAAAGAATAGATGAAGAAGAAGAAGAAAATATGGAGGAGAGGGAGAGAGATGTGTATTCGGCCAAGAAGGGGAAGAGAGGGTTGTGTTGTGTGAAAATGAAGAAGAATGGAGGGCTTTATATAAGGAAGGGAGGGGGGTAAGTGACGTCGGGATTTTTGCCAGTAAAGAATGTCATAAAAACAGTCGCGTTGTAGATATAGTCTCTAAACCGACAAAAATCCCTTCGTACAAACGTTTTGGTTGTCACAAGTAACAAACCCCCTTGAAATTGATAACCGAGTATTCAAACCTCGGGTCGTCTTCTCAAGGAATTGCAGGGAAGTATGTTCTTATTATTGGTTATGAAGATTGTAAATTGGGGATTTTGAGAAATTTGGAGTTTGGGCAATGTGCACAGGTATATTTTCAAAGCAATAAAAATAAATAAATAACTGTAAAATAAACTCTTGGCAAGGTATAAGAACCGGAAATCCTGTCCTCGTTATCCTTATCAGATGTGATGAGAATTGGATTTCAATCCAACTTAGTTAGGTCAAGTGGACTAATTAGCTTGATTCTCAAGTCCTAGTCAACTCCTGTGAAGAGACTAGTGTTTAGAGCAATCCTAGCTAAAGCAAAATCTGCCAATTTCAACCACCCCTGAGTTTGACAACTCAAGTGTTACCAATTATTTAACCAAAGCCAAAATGGAAGAAAATATCTAAATTAAATTAAAAGCAAAGAAATCTTAAATCTGAAATACCTCAAATAATATTAATTAAGAAAATCATAACATGAATGTAGCATAAGCCAAATAGGCAACATAACTAATATAAGCATTTAAAGTATCTGAACGTAAGAGATAAATATAAAGTAAAAGAACGTTGAACCTAGGATTGAGAGTCACTCCTAAAACTAAGAGAAATCCTAAATCCTAATCCTAAGAGAGAAGAGAGAACCTCTCTCTCTAAAAACTACATCTACTCCTAAAATTATGAATTATGAGAGCCTCCTCTTGAATGGATGCAATCCCCCACTTTATAGCCTCTAATCTGTATTTTCTGGGCCGCAAACTGGGTCAGAAACAGTCCAGAATTCGCTGGTTTCGGATTTTGCCACGCTGGTTTTTCGTCACTGCGATGCGGCCACATAGATCACGCGGTCGCGTCTCCTAGCTTCAGGGGAACTATAGCATATTACATATTAGATCGAAGCCCCGGACTTTAGCTTTCCAACGCAACTGGAACCGCGTCGTTTGGACCTCTGTAGCTAAAGTTATAGCCATTTGAGTGCGAAGAGGTCAGGCTGGACAGCTTAGCAATTTCTTTAACTTCTTGTATTCCTTCCACTTTTGCATGCTTCTTTTCCATCCTCCAAGCCATTGCTGCCCTGTAATCTCTGAAATCACTCAACACACATATCAAGGCATCTAATGGTAATAAGAGAGGATTAATATTAGCAATTATAAGTCCAAAGAAGCATGTTTTCAATCAAAGCACATAATTAGGAAGGTAAATGTAAAATCATGCAAATAGTATGAATAAGTGGGTAAAGAGTAGATAAAAACCACTCAATTGAGCACAAGATAAACCATGAAATAGTGGTTTATCAACCTCCCCACACTTAAACAAAAGCATGTCCTCATGATAAGCTTAAGAGAAACTATAAAGATGAAACTCAATCATATAAGTGCATGTATACATCAAATTATGGAAATATAGAATTAGGCAAGACAAAGATCACATTTTTTTTGAGAGAAAAACACACATCAAAATAAAATATTGGTTGAAAAATGCAACCAATTCAAATAGGCTCAAAATCTCACAGGTTTTGTGTGTTCGAGCTCTAAACCATGTTCCAGTATAATATTTCTTCAAACAAGTGTAATATTAAATTTTATTCAAATTAGTGAAATGCTCTAAAATGTTTCTTGAAAAATAAAATATTACTTCAACCAAGTGGTAAAATATGCAAAAAATCAAACAAATATGCAATAAAAAAAAACAAATAAAATAAAAATTTTGGTGTTGAGTCAGGAAATAACTAACCCATGGAGATCGGTATCGACCTCCCCACACTTAAAGATTGCACCGTCCTCGGTGCATGCCGAGATTTGCAGGTGGATGGGTTGTTTCAACTGACGCTTTTCTCATCAAGGAATGTGCGTAGGAACTTGTTTGTCTCTCCCATGTGAACGTCTTCCGGTTCTCTTCCTGGTGGCCATCCTGAAAGAAAAAGGGAAGGAAAGTAACCCAAAGCAAAGATAGAAAACAAATAAAACATGGGTTGGTTAATGCCAAAAGTGAGGGTCTCAATTACATGGTAGCTACAACATGCAAGTGAGAAAACAATAGAAGCACATGGCATAATAGTGGTGCAAAATATTGCAACAATGAGGGAGAGAGTGTGGGTAAGGAGAGATAATATAAATTTATATCAATGTAAAAGTAATACAGGTATAAAAGATTGGCATTGATTTAAATAATATTACTCAATCAGAATTAAAACAAGTCACTAAGCATCAAGAAAATACCAGAAAAGATGTAACAGTTGAATAAAAATATTTGAACACCAATAATAATTTTAGAAAAATAAAAATATGCAATGAATGAGAGTATGAAAATAAATTAAATAAACTAGAATGGGAGTGAGAGAAAATAAGAAAGGAAGAAGAAAGAAATAAGAAAAGATAAGAGAATAAGGATTCGGAGAAGAAAAGATAAGAAAATTGGCACTAATCTGGATAGGTTGTGCGACGCCGGCGACGCGGTCGCGTGGGCGACGCGGTCGCGTGGTGTACAATAAGGTTAGGTGACGCGGACGCGTGGGGCACGCGATCGCGTGACTTGATTTGTGCTAGTGGCGCGAGTGCATCCTCGCGGTCGCACAACTCTCTGTTCAAAACTTAGTATTGCCAAAATCCTGGGTGACGCGATCGCGTGGGGGACGCGATCGCGTGAGTGGCCATCATGGGGATGTGACGCGGACGTGTGGGGCACGCGTTCATGTGGTGAGGCTTGGGCTTTCAGCACGATTCCAGCCCAACTCCAGCTCAACTTTCGGCCATGCACCTTTTGACGTCGAAATCCAGGTCACGCGGTCGCGTGGGGCACGCAATCGCGTGGGAGGCCAGTATTCCCCTGCGACGCGGACGCATCAGCGATGCGGTCGCGTGGGATGAATTGTGCCACTGGCACACCTCCAGCCTTGCTCCAGCGTGACTCTCTGTTCGTTTTTATTTTCTCTTCTCTCCTTGCAACGTGGACGCGTCGCTGATGCGGTCGCGTCGCGTGCTCGCTTCTCTCTCTCTTTTTTTTTTAATCTGAAAAGATGCAGAATGCAGTTTTAATATGAATGTGATGCAAAACTCCAGGTTCAATATAACAAAATAAAATAAAATTCAAAAACAAATAAAACTAAATAAAAATGAAAAAAGACGATCATACCATGGTGGGTTGTCTCCCACCTAGCACTTTTAGTTAAAGTCCTTAAGTTGGACATTTGATGAGCTTCCTGTTATGGTGGCTTATGCTTGAACTCATCCAGGAATCTCCACCAGTGTTTGTGATTCCAGTAACCTCCGGGGTCCCAAACTAGGCATGTAAAACCCTTGAGCAGCTTCAAAAAGATTCTTAGGCTCCCGGGGTATTGGATGTCAGAACAGATTCCAGGATCCCAAACTTTACTTTTACACCCATTTTTGTCTCGATCTACATTTTTCCAGCCGGGTGAAAGGTGATCTAAATTCTCACTGCAGTGACCAAACAGCTTTCTAGACCCATTCAGTTGAGCTTTATACCAACCTTTGCGTTTGAACTTAAAGCTTCCAACCATGATGAACCTTGCGGGGCAATTCTTACCACTTGCCATCTTCCTCTTACTCTTAATGTTACAAAGAGCTCTAAGTTGACCATCCGTCTCCAGTAGCCCATATTCAAGTGGAATTAGAAAGCTAAGGGATATGAAATTTACCCACTTGAATGTTGTGAAGGATGATGGCAACTTAGGGGGAGGTATGTTTAATGAAATTGCAAGTTCCACTCCCTTGTGCTCTTCTCTGATAATTACCACCTCTTTGCAAGCTTCCTCAATTTCAACCTCTTCCTCTTGGTAGCTTTCTTCCAATTCAATCTTCTCTTCATTGCTTTCCAAGGGCATGGGAGGTTGTGCTTCTTCTTCTTGAATCTCCATCTCTTGAACAACCTCTTCCAAGTCTTCAACTGTGATATGCCTTAGAGGTTGTACACCCTCCTTAGCATCAATTTCAAACGTCTTGGAAGGGGGTTCTATGACTGGAATTTCCCATGGAGGTTCTACATCTCCTAAGTCTTCAACCACTTCTTCTTCTTGAACAATGACAGCGTCTTCTACTTGTTCTAGTACGAATTCATTCTTTGTCTTTTCCACTGGGTTTCTGGTATCTCCTTCATGCTACGCTCTTCACTAGACTGTCCACATGGAGCTGTGGCTGATCCTTGTATATTTAAGCACCTAGAAGCCCATTGAATTAATGCTTGCTCCAGTTGTTGAGTGGTTACCTGAAATCGATCCACTGTTTCCTTGAAACGATCCTTTGTCTCTTGATGCACTCGGTTATCATAGGTAGGATCATAGTGCTCTTGGATTGATGGATATGGAGATGGCAGATATTGAGGTGGTGGTGGGATGGGGGATCATTTTTTGATTGAAAAGGAAGTGCACTAGAGCTTGAGGGTTGATTGTTAAAGGTATTTGGTGGTCTGATTTGGGCGGCGAGAGCTCGTATAGTAGAGTTTAGATCGGTAAGTGCTCTCTCCATGGAGGTTTTGGGTGGATCTATGTATGGTTCATTTGGTTCATAAGGTGGTTGGTATGGTGGATGTGGGTTAGGGTCATGTGAAATTTGAAATTTAAAAATTTTTAAATTTAAATTTTGAAAATTTTTAAATTTGAATTTTGAAAATTGATTTTTGAAATAAGATAAGATAAGATAAAAAATTTAAAAAATAAAAATCTAAATTTTTTTTTTCGAAAAAAATTAATTAAAAATATTTTTAAATTTAATGAGAAAAGAAAAAAAAACAATAAAGTGACACCAAATTTCAAATTTTTAGATCAAAACGAAGAAAACAACTAAGAACAGCTTGAAGGTCAAGATGAACGCGAAGAACAACTCGAAGATCAAGATGAACACTAAGAACAAATTTTTGAAAAATTTTGTAATAACTAAATAAAAAATCTCTTAATTTATGAAAAAGCAAAAATAAAAACAAAAATAAAAATAAATAAATAAGCAAAAATAAAAAAAATATTTACAATAACCAATAATAAGGCACACGTTTGCAATTCCCCGGCAACGACGCCATTTTGACGTCGGGATTTTTGCCAGTAAAGAATGTCATAAAAACAGTCGCGTTGTAGATATAGTCTCTAAACCGACAAAAATCCCTTCGTACAAACGTTTTGGTTGTCACAAGTAATAAACCCCCTTGAAATTGATAACCGAGTATTCAAACCTCAGGTCGTCTTCTCAAGGAATTGCAGGGAAGTATGTTCTTATTATTGGTTATGAAGATTGTAAATTGGGGATTTTGAGAAATTTGGAGTTTGGGCAATGTGCACAGGTATATTTTCAAAGCAATAAAAATAAATAAATAACTATAAAATAAACTCTTGGCAAGGTATAAGAACCGGAAATCCTGTCCTCGTTATCCTTATCAGATGTGATGAGAATTGGATTTCAATCCCACTTAGTTAGGTCAAGTGGACTAATTAGCTTGATTCTCAAGTCCTAGTCAACTCCTGTGAAGAGACTAGTGTTTAGAGCAATCCTAGCTAAAGCAAAATCAGCCAATTTCAACCACCCCTGAGTTTGACAACTCAAGTGTTACCAATTATTTAACCAAAGCTAAAAAGGAAGAAAATATCTAAATTAAATTAAAAGCAAAGCAATCTTAAATCTGAAATACCTCAAATAATATTAATTAAGAAAATCATAACATGAATGTAGCATAAGCCAAATAGGCAACATAACTAATATAAGCATTAAAGTATCTGAACGTAAGAGATAAATATAAAGTAAAAGAACGTTGAACCTGGGATTGAGAGTCACTCCTAAAATTAAGAGAAATCCTAAATCCTAATCCTAAGAGAGAGGAGAGAACCTCTCTCTCTAAAAACTACATCTACTCCTAAAATTATGAATTATGAGAGCCTCCTATTGAATGGATGCAGTCCCCCACTTTATAGTCTGTAATCTGTATTTTCTGGGCCGCAAACTGGGTCAGAAACAGTCCAGAATTCGCTGGTTTCGGATTTTGCCACGCTGGTTTTTCGTCACTGCGACGCAGCCGCATGGATCACGCGGTCGCGTCACCTAGCGTCAAGGGAACTATATCATATTATATATCAAATCGAAGCTCCGGACGTTAACTTTCCAACGCAACTTGAACCGCATCGTTTGGACCTCTGTAGCTAAAGTTATAGCCGTTTGAGTGCGAAGAGGTCAGGCTGGACAGCTTAGCAATTTCTTCAACTTCTTGTATTCCTTCCACTTTTGCATGCTTCTTTTCCATCCTCCAAGCCATTGCTGCCCTGTAATCTCTGAAATCACTCAACACACATATGAAGGCATCTAATGGTAATAAGAGAGGATTAATATTAGCAATTATAAGTCCAAAGAAGCATGTTTTCAATCAAAGCACATAATTAAGAAGGTAAATGTAAAATCATGCAAATAGTATGAATAAGTGGGTAAAGAGTAGATAAAAACCACTCAATTGAGCACAAGATAAACCATGAAATAGTGGTTTATCAGTAAGGTTCAGCCATAAGGGTGGGTTTTGGGTGGGAAATTGATTTTGAATTTTGAAGGTAGGTGGGGTTTATGAGGTAGGTTTATGGGGAAGAGTGGATGGATGTCAGTGGTGATTGGTGAGGAGTTTTGGGGAATAGTGTTTATGGGATTGTGTGAAAGAGGGGTGAGAAGAAGTGAGTGGAGGTAGGTGGGGATCCTGTGGGGTCTACAGATCCTGAGGTGATCCTGTGGGGTCCACAGATCCTGAGGTGTTCAAGGATTTACAACCTTGCACCAAATTAGGCATGCAAAATGCCCTTGCACACAACTCTGGCCGTTCAGCGCCAGATTGGTGCTTGTTCTGGGCGTTGAACGCCCATTTGTTGCCCATTTCTGGCGTTGAACGCCAGAACCATGCTTGTTCTGGGCGTTCAGCGCCAGCTCTTCTCCAGGGTGCAATTCTGGCGTTCAAACACCCAGATCATGAAAAACCATGAAAATAAAAATTAGATAAAAATTGGGTTGCCTCCCAACAAGCGCTTCTTTAATGTCAATAGCTTGACAGTGGGCTCTCATGGAGCCTCACAGATGTTCAGAGCATTGTTGA
>NC_029788.2:77639331-77685968 GCF_000816755.2 Arachis ipaensis | reverse complement strand
ATTATATATCAAATCGAAGCTCCGGACGTTAACTTTCCAACGCAACTTGAACCGCATCGTTTGGACCTCTGTAGCTAAAGTTATAGCCGTTTGAGTGCGAAGAGGTCAGGCTGGACAGCTTAGCAATACTTCTTGTTTCTTGTATTCCTTCCACTTTTGCATGCTTCTTTTCCATCCTCCAAGCCATTGCTGCCCTGTAATCTCTGAAATCACTCATATGAAGGCAGGCATCTAATGGTAATAAGAGAGGATTAATATTAGCAATTATAAGTCCAAAGAAGCATGTTTTCAATCAAAGCACATAATTAAGAAGGTAAATGTAAAATCATGCAAATAGTATGAATAAGTGGGTAAAGAGTAGATAAAAACCACTCAATTGAGCACAAGATAAACCATGAAATAGTGGTTTATCAGTAAGGTTCAGCCATAAGGGTGGGTTTTGGGTGGGAAATTGATTTTGAATTTTGAAGGTAGGTGGGGTTTATGAGGTAGGTTTATGGGGAAGAGTGGATGGATGTCAGTGGTGATTGGTGAGGAGTTTTGGGGAATAGTGTTTATGGGATTGTGTGAAAGAGGGGTGAGAAGAAGTGAGTGGAGGTAGGTGGGGATCCTGTGGGGTCTACAGATCCTGAGGTGATCCTGTGGGGTCCACAGATCCTGAGGTGTTCAAGGATTTACAACCTTGCACCAAATTAGGCATGCAAAATGCCCTTGCACACAACTCTGGCCGTTCAGCGCCAGATTGGTGCTTGTTCTGGGCGTTGAACGCCCATTTGTTGCCCATTTCTGGCGTTGAACGCCAGAACCATGCTTGTTCTGGGCGTTCAGCGCCAGCTCTTCTCCAGGGTGCAATTCTGGCGTTCAAACACCCAGATCATGAAAAACCATGAAAATAAAAATTAGATAAAAATTGGGTTGCCTCCCAACAAGCGCTTCTTTAATGTCAATAGCTTGACAGTGGGCTCTCATGGAGCCTCACAGATGTTCAGAGCATTGTTGAGACTCCCCAACACCAAACTTAGAGTTTGGATATGGGAGTTCAACACCAAACTTAGAGTTTGGTTGTGGCCTCTCAACACCAAACTTAGAGTTTGACTGTGGGGGCTCTGGTTGACTCTGTTTTGAGAGAAGCTTACTGTGCCTCTTTTCCATGTTTACAGAAGGATAACCTTGAGTTGTAAACTCAAGGGAGTCCTCATTCAATTGAAGACTAATTCACCTCTGTCAACATCAATCATAGCTCTTGCTATGGCTAGGAAAGGTCTTCCAAGGATGATGGATTCATCCTCATCCTTCCCAGTATCAAGGATTATGAAATCAGCAGGGATGTAAAGGCCTTCAACCTTTACTAACACGTCCTCTGCTTGTCCATAAGCCTGTTTTCTTGAATTGTCTGCCATGTCTAATGAGATTTTAGTAGCTTGCACCCCAAAGATTCCCAGTTTCTCTATTACAGAGAGGGGCATGAGGTTTATCCCTGAACTAAGGTCACACAGAGCCTTTTCAAAGATCATGTTGCCTATGGTACAAGGTATTACGAACTTTTCAGGATCCTGTTTCTTCTGAGGCAATGTCAGTTGATCCAGATCACTTAGTTCATTGGTGAACAAGGGAGGTTCATCTTCCCAAGTCTCAATACCAAATAATTTAGCATTCAGCTTCATGATTGCACCAAGGTACTTGGTAACTTGCTCTTCAGTAACATCCTCATTCTCTTCAGAAGATGAATACTCGTCAGAGCTCATGAAGGGCATAAGGAGGTTCAACGGAATCTCTATGGTCTCTAGATGAGTCTCAGATTCCTTAGGTTCCTCAGAGGGAAACTCCTTATTGATCACTGGACGTCCCAGGAGGTCTTCCTCACTGGGATTCACGTCCTTTCCTTCCTCTCCAGGTTCGGCCGTGTTGACTATGTCAATGGCCTTGCACTCTCCTTTTGGATTTTCTTCTGTATTGCTTGGGAGAGTACTAGGAGGGATTTTAGTGATCCTTTTACTCAGCTGGCCCATTTGTGCCTCCAAATTTCTAATGGAGGACCTTGTTTCATTCATGAAACTTACAGTGGCCTTAGATAGATCAGAGACTAAGTTTGCTAAATTAGAGGTATTTTGTTCAGAGTTCTCTGTCTGTTGTTGAGTGGATGATGGAAAAGGTTTACTATTGTTAAACCTATTTCTTCCACCATTATTAAAGCCTTGTTGAGGCTTTTGTTGATCCTTCCATGAGAGATTTGGGTGATTTATCCATGAGGGGTTATAGGTGTTTCCATAAGGTTCACCCATGTAATTCACCTCTGCTATTGCAGGGTTTTCAGGATCATAAGCTTCTTCTTCAGAAGATGCCTCTTGAATACTGTTGGATGCAGCTTGCATTCCATTCAGACTTTGAGAAATCATATTGACTTGCTGAGTCAATATTTTATTCTGAGCCAATATGGCATTCAGAGTATCAATTTCAAGAACTCCCTTCTTCATAGGCGTCCCATTACTCACAGGATTCCTCTAAGAAGTGTACATGAACTGGTTATTAGCAACCATGTCAATGAGTTCTTGAGCTTCTGCAGGCATTTTCTTTAAGTGAATGGATCCACCTGCAGAGGTATCCAATGACATTTTAGCTAATTCAGACAGACCATCATAGAATATGTCCAGGATGGTCCATTCTGAAAGCATGTCAGAAGGACACTTTTTGGTCAGTTCTTTGTATCTCTCCCAAGCTTCATAGAGGGATTCACCTTCTTTCTGTCTGAAGGTCTGAACATCCACTCTAAGCTTACTCAGCTTTTGAGGAGGAAAGAACTTGGCTAAGAAAGCCTTGACCAGCTTATCCCAAGAGTTCAGGCTATCTTTAGGTTGAGAGTCCAACCATATTCTAGCTCTGTCTCTCACAGCAAAAGAGAAAAGCATGAGCCTGTAGACTTCAGGATCTACTCCATTAGTCTTAACAGTATCACAGATCTGCAAGAATTCAGTTAAGAACTAAAAAGGATCTTCAGATGGAAGTCCATGAAACTTGCAATTCTGCTGCATCAGAGAAACTAATTGAGGTTTCAGCTCAAAATTGTTTGCTCCAATGGCAGGAATGGAGATGCTTCTTCCATGTAAATTGGAATTAGGTGTAGTAAAGTCACCAAGCATCCTCCTTACATTATTATTATTTTCGGCTGCCATCTCCTCTTCCTGTTCGAAAATTTCTGAAAGGTGCTTGCTGGATTGTTGTAATTTAGCCTCTCTTAGTTTCCTTTTCAGAGTCTTTTCAGGTTCTGGATTTGCTTCAACAAGAATGTTCTTGTCCTTGCTCCTGCTCATATGAAAAAGAGAGACAGAAAAATGATAATAGAGATCCTTTTTACCACAGGTATAGAGGTTCCCCTGTGTGAGTAGAAGAAAAAAAGAATGTAATGTAAAGAAAGAAACACAAGGGTAAGGAGAGCAGAGATGTGGGATGAAGAGAAGTGTTAGTAGATGAATAAACAAATAGAAGGAGATGAGAGAGAAGGAGAATTTTCGAAAATTATTTTTGAAAAAGAGTTAGTGATTTTCGAAAATAGTTTTTGAAAAAGGTTAGTAATTTTTCGAAAATTAAAATCAAAAATTAAAATAATTAGTTAATTAAAAAGAAATTTTGAAAAAGAGGGAAGATATTTTCGAAAATTAGAAAGAGAGAGTTAGTTAGGTAGTTTTGAAAAAGATAAGAAACAAACAAAAAGTTAGTTAGTTAGTTGAAACAAATTTGAAAATCAATTTTGAAAAGATAAGAAGATAAGAAGTTAGAAAAGATATTTTAAAATCAAATTTTTGAAAAAGATATGATTTTGAAAAAGATAAGATAGAAAGATATTTTTGAAAAGATATGATTGAAATTAGTTTTGAAAAAGATTTGATTTTAAAAATCACAATTAATGACTTGATTCACAAGAAATCACAAAATATGATTCTAGAATTTAAAGTTTGAATCTTTCTTAACAAGTAACAAACTTGAAATTTTTGAATCAAAACATTAATTGATGATGTTATTTTCAAAAATTAGGAGATAAAGATAAGAAAAAGATTTTTGAAAAATATTTTTAAAATTTTCGAAAATAACTAAGAAAAATGAAAAAGATTTGATTTTTGAAAAAGATTTTGAAAAAGATAAGATTTTTAAATTGAAAATTTGATTTGACTCATAAAAACAACTAGATTTTAAAAAGTTTTGAAAAAGTCAACTCAAATTTTTGAAATTTATGAGTGAAAAAGGGAAAGATATTTTTTTTTATTTTTGAATTTTTAATGATGAGAGGGAAAAATATGAAAAAGACTCAATGCATGAAAATTTTGGATCAAAACAATGAATGCATGCAAGATTGCTATGAATGTCAAGATGAACACCAAGAACACTTTGAATGTCAAGATGAACATCAAGAACTTATTTTTCATGTATAGACACTATGAATGCAAGAATGCATATGAAAAACAAGAAAAGACACAAAACATGAAAACATCAAGATCAAACAAGAAGACTTACCAAGAACAACTTGAAGATCATGAAGAACACTATGAATGCATGAATTTTTCTAAAAATGCAAGATGAATATGCAATTGACACCAAACTTTCAACTTGACTCAAGACTCAAACAAGAAACATGAAATATTTTTTATTTTTATGAAATTTTTTTATTTTTTTGGATTTTTGTATATTTTTTTTCGAAAAAAACATATAGGAAAAAGAAAATAAGGATTTCAAAATTTTTTAATATGAATTCCAGGAATCTTGTATTCTTAGTCTAAAGCTCGAATCCGAGGGTTAGGCATGGCTTAATAGCCAGCCAAGCTTTAGAAGATATAGGCAATTCCCTGACATGTGGAGGCCTCAATCTAAAAGAATTTAGACATGGCTTTACAGCCAGCCAGGCTTCAACATGCTTCATGAAACACTAGAATTCTTTCTTAAAAATTCTGAAATAATTTTCGAAAACAAAGGGAAAATTTTTGAAAATAAATATTTTTTTTTGTGAAAAGAAAACGAAAAGAAAGTTACCTAATCTGAGCAACACGATGAACTACATCCCCTCCTCTTGTGAAAATGGTCCAAATGCTCTGTCACAGCACGGCTAATCATCTGAGGTTTTCGATCATACTGGAATAGGATTCACTCTCCTTTTGCGTTTGTCACTACGCCCAGCACTCGCGAGTTTGAAGTTCGTCACAGTCATTCAATCCCAGAGTCCTACTCGGAATACCACAGACAAAGTTTAGACCTTCCAGACTCTCATGAATGCCGCCATCAATCTAGCTTATACCACGAAGATTCTGATTAAGAGATCCAAGAGATACTCATTCAATCTAAGGTAGAACGGAAGTGGTTGTCAGGCACGCGTTCATAGGGAGTGATGATGATTGTCACGTTCATCACATTCAGGTTGAAGTGCGAATGAATATCTTAGAAGCGGAATAAGTTGAATTGAATAGAAAAACAGTAGTACTTTGCATTAATCTTTGAGGAACAGCAGAGCTCCACACCTTAATCTATGGAGTGCAGAAACTCTACCGTATGAAAATACATAAGTGATAATGGTTCAGGCATGGCCGAATGGCCAGCCCCCATGAAAGTCTAAGATAGCATAAAACTGATCAAAGATGTCTAATACAATAGTAAAAAGTCCTATTTATACTAAACTAATTACTAGGGTTTACAGAAGTAAGTAATTGATGCATAAATCCACTTTTGGGGCCCACTTGGTGTGTGCTTGGACTGAGCTTGAATATCACACGTGTAGAGGTCAATCTTGGAGTTGAACGCTAGTTTGTAATGTATTTCTGGCGTTCAACTCTGGCTTGTGACGTGTTTCTGGCGTTTAACTCCAGACAGCAACGTAGAACTGGCGTTCAACGCCCTTTTACATCATCTAAACTCGGCCAAAGTATGGACTATTATATATTTCTGGAAAGCCCTGGATGTCTACTTTCCAACGCAATTAGAAGCACACCATTTTGAGTTCTGTAGCTCCAGAAAATCCACTTTGAGTGCAGGGAGGTCAGAATCCAACAGCATCAGTAGTCCTTCTTCAACCTCTGAATCTGATTTTTGCTCAAGTCCCTCAATTTCAGCCAAAAAATACCTGAAATCACAGAAAAATATACAAACTCATAGTAAAGTCCAGAAATGTGAATTTAACATAAAAACTAATGAAAACATCCCTAAAAGTAACTAGATTCTACTAAAAATATACTAAAAACAATGCCAAAAAGCATATAAATTATCCGCTCATCATTAACCTAGTTAACGTGAACTCTAACATGGGAAGTAGTGGCGTTTTGAAACGTTAGTGACAAAGGTAAGTGTCACTAACATTTTCAAAGATTTGGCAAGCCTACGTTAAAGGTCATGTTAGCCACACCAACGTGAACTCTAACGTAGGGAAGGGAGGATTCTCAATGTTATTGGAAAAGGTAAGTCCCAATGACGTGTGCGAAGGATCAAGAGGCAACGTTAGTGGTCATGTTGGTGCCACTAATGTTGAAGTTAACGTGGATCACCCTTGGGTTAGGAACGTTAGTGAAAAAGGTGACTGCCACTAACGTTCTCGAACCCACACTTTCACTTAACGTTAACGCCACTAACGTCCTAAGCTAAAAGTTCCTGCCTACTTCATACTTTCTCTCTGCAAGTAAAGCTATCTTCAAACTCAAGATCCAAAGGCCCATATCCAAGATTTGAAGAATCAACTAGAAGATCAGAAGAGTAGTATATATAGGGATAGTTTTGAATTAAAAAGGGGGTTGGAAATTTGAGAACTACTCTCTGTATAATTTACTTTCTCTGCACTTCTAGCTTACTTTTCATAATGTACTCTCCATCTATGCTTTTCATTTCTAGAGCTATGAACAACTAAACCCCTTTCATTGGGTTAGGGAGCTCTGTTGTAATTTGATGGATCAATATTAGTTTTCATTATTCTTCTTCTATCTTTTCTCTTGATTTTACTAGAAAGCTTTCAATCTTCATTCAATTGGGTAGTTATCTTGGAAAAGAAGCTATTCATACTTGTATCTCTTCGGAACTTTGGAAGAGGAATGAAGAGATCATGCTAGAAATGCTTTCTCATGTTGGACCAAATTGGGGTTTGGATGGATATAGTGACATATAATCCTACCAACACTTTGATTTGGAAATACATGTGGTATAATCAGTGACCATACTTCATCTCTTCCCATGAGCAATTGACCAAGGAATTGGCTATTAATCAAGATTTGAGAGATTGAATTACCAAGAAATTGGAATTCGATCACTTAAGATTACCAAGGAGATCAATGAATGCATTGATTGAGGAAGAGATGAAAATGAACTTGATCCGGAGAATGCAACATCTCCTAAGCCCAATGAATTCCCCATTTCTGATCTTACCCGTTCTCTTTACTTTCTGCTATTTACTTTCATGCTAAACTCCCCTTCCCCATTTAAGATTCTGCAATTTACCTTCCGCTATTTACATTCTGCTCTTTATTTCCAGCATTTATGTTTCTACTATTTACTTTCCCGCCATTTAATTTTCTGCAAATCTCAAATCCAATTCTGCTTAGTTCAACTAGAACATTCCTCTAATTAAAGTTGCTTGACCAATCAATCCCTGTGGGATTCGACCTCACTCTATTGTGAGTTTTTACTTCACGACAATTCGGTATACTTGCCGAAGGAAAATTGTTGAGAGACAAGTTTCCGTGCATCACTAGTCTTGCTCTCTGCTGCCTATAAATGATTTCCTTTTTTGTTGCCTCTGATTTTGAAACTCTGATACATTTCTAGACTGTCTTGAACTCTATGTTCTCTTGAATGATTGTAACAAATTTAACTATGGAACATTTTTTTATACATGTTATGTTATTTTGGTTGTGTTATTTGTTGATTGTGCTTGCAGGTTTCCCTCCTTGATAACAAAAGGGGGAGAAAGGACAAATGAATTGAAATAGAAACAGAACATCATGCTCTGTTTTAGTCCCTATTTTAGCTCTGATTCAGTCTTGAGCTTTACCCTGTTTTCAGTTCTGTCTTTAAGAAAATATTTTGCTTTGATTTGTTATGCCTCTTGATTGTGCATTAGATCTGACTGTACATATTCCCCATCATGGTTGGATTTATGAGTTTTTAATTGTCAAAATCTTTCTCTGCTTAAAGGATCTTGAAAATTATTTTTTTGAAATCTAGTCACTAAGTGCCTCATCAAAGGAGCACTTATTTTGCTTGAATAAAGGCATAATTTCTGTATATAAATTGTTCATATCAGGTTAGTCAAAGTACATATAAAAGGGGAGCATGATGATCAAAAGAAAGGGGAGCACTACGAAAATCATTCATCAAAGGAAAGTTTCCTGTCCTAATCTTTTTCAATTCGTTTTAATAATATTTATCATCATTACCAACATTATTATTACCAATTATTTATTTAATGTATTTGGATTAGTGTGCAAGCAGATAAATAAAACACTTGCCCAAATATAGAAATCTTATGGAGGTAATACTGCTCTACCTATCTTAAATTTGTGTTTAAATAGAAAGTAGAAAATTATAACTTCATGTTGTGTCCATTTATTAAAATAACAGGCAAACAAAATATTGGTGAAAAAAAATCCAAGACGATCAATTCTTAGCTCTTCTGACTATTAAGACAGAAGTATGTGCAGTGTGTAAAGAGCCTTACAGGTTAAAACTCAATGATAGCACCACTGTTTTGTTATTTCCCCCTTTTTCATGTTGGCTAATACATTTTGACATTGTCCACATTTTATATGTTTCCTAGTTCTCTATTTACAACTTAAGTGCTTCTAGATAATGTGTTTTGTGTTGTACTTTAGCTTACTTCTCATGCTATTCATTAAGAAATATTCCTTGTCACCCATAGTGTCTATAAGGCTGTTCTCAAATCAAAAGGATCAATAAATGAGATTAATCAAATTGCACAAGTTTGCTTATTTACTTACATGTGCAATTTATTGCTCTTCTCCTATTCTTATGTTTAACAAAATGAAAAAATTGCAAACTGCATTCTTTTACCTCGACTGAACTAGAGAAGATGTTTTCTATATTCTTACATGCTTATTTTCTCATTGTTTGTTTCCCTGTATCTTATGTTAAAGCAAGGCAGAAGAAAATTGTTTCTCCATGGCATAATATTTTATTGATTTTGTTGAGTATGGAAAACTAACCCAAGTGATGAACAAACATTATTATTACCAATTATTTGTTTAATGTATTTGGTTTAGTGTGCAAGCAGATAAATAAAACACTTGGCCCAAAAATGAAAATCATCAAGCCCACAATCCATGGCCCAAGGAACAATAAAGCCAAGCCCAATCACAAACCAAATATGAGGAAACAAGAAAATGAGTCCAAAAGACCACAAGCCTCACACGGTTACCACTCCTACTATTAGATACTTGAACCCCAAATTCATTCCAATTAATTGCCTTGAAACTTCCACCGAATGCCAAAAGTCTTCTCTTCTCTCTCCTCTGTTTCACTTCGGTCACGTCACTTAGCAAGAAAGAAAGAAAAGGAAAGTGCAGAAGCTATGGAGTATTGAAGGACAAAAAGCTTATTGCCAAAACTAAGCAAGAAGAAAGAGCTACAATCGGGTAATGAGTTGCATTCGGTCAGAGCTCATAAAGAAAGCATCTTCCTTCATTTGTGCTACACCAAGGAACAAAGAAGAAATCAACAAAATCTTAAGCACAAATCAAGCAACCATGGAGAAATCAAAGTCAAAACTGGAAAACAGAAGATCAACGCTAAAAAATAAAACTTGGAGCCAAAGCAAGGCTCTACGATCAAGATTGAAGAAGCTTGAAGAAAAAGGATGAGAGAGAATGGATGAGTTGCATGTAACAAATTCATATTTCTCTCTCCTATCTGATGAAGCCGCTACAAGACTTTGATGATGGAGAAGAAGACAGCGTTAGGGTTGAACATGATTCAGCCTTGGAAGCTTCACTCTTCTATAATAAGGGTGAATGGCCAAGGGTTGTAGGTAAGGTGAGTAAGTGAAAAGCACTGAGTTCAATTCTCATAGCTACATAAGCTGATTGAGTTCTTCTCCTTCATGTTGTTCATTTAGTATTCTCTTTTTCTTAGTTTTATCTATCTGAGTCTCATTGAAAAAGGCAAACATGGTGAGGTTTGTAAGAAAAAACTAATGAGAGGTAAAAGGCAATGAGTTAAACTATGAGAAAAAGCCAAAAGATGTCACAAAGGTTCTTTGTAGATCTTTCGGTTTTGTATCATGATCCTGTGGGGTTTTCCTTGCAAGTTGGGTTAGCACTTTGCTATTGAAAGCTAGATTGAGGTCTAGTCAAATTCAAATTGGATTAGAATCTGGATTGTCCCAGATAGGATTGGGTAGATCCTAGGGAAAATTTGGTGTTTGTAATCCTGTGAAAAGTTAGTTAAATTCCATTATATTTGTGATGGAGACTGCATGTAGGCTACATTGCACATAGTACCTGAACCAGGATACATCCGGGTGGGACTTTCTCTTCTCTACTCCTTTTCTGTTTCTGTAACTTAGGAGACAAAAATAAAGTGTCTCTCAACTCAACACGAGACAAAAGCAAACTATCTCCTAAATTTCACTTGATCATAAGACAAAAGTAATATTCAGCCAAAAGGTGAGCTAAGATTCAACCCCTTTCTCTTAGTCACTGATAACCATCACATTTTACATAATATTTTTATTATAAAGGGAGTACTTTTTCCTATTGTAATTCTTGTTTATTAAAATTGTCGTATTGTGTTACTATAAACTTTGTACCTAGGGGCTGTTGGATTAGCAATATGGATTCCCTCTGACAAATCGGAAGAAGGAAATTGATAACAAATTTGATACAAGAAACTCACCTAAAGGATATTCTCCAGTTTCACCTGTTGATGAAAATGAAGGTAACTGAAGACAAGCAAATATTGCTGATGGTTTAGAAAATTCTGTTGTTGGTGATGCTGCTGATCATGAAGCAATTGACGAGGAACTTCACTCGAAAATCTTAAAGTTTATAATAGATTTTAAACAATAAAAATAATCCTTCTCTTGTTAACTCTCCAGCAAAATGCTGACATGTGATCTATTTTTTGGCCATCAACTTTATACCTTCATTAATGTCATTATTGCTCTTTTTAGGCTTCTCAGGCCATGTCTGATAGCTATCTAAAGGTTTCATCATTTACAACCATGAAAGATGCAATCCAATGCATTCATGATGGTCACCAGAATGTGTGCTAGTGGTCGATCAAGAAGGTTTTCTGGAAGGAATACTAACATATGGTGACATCACGTGTCTTCTCAAGAAGTCTAGTGACAGTTTTATGAGGGATTTAGAATTTGTGGATGTATGTAGAAAGTGCTTCTGCTCTTTATATATTTAAAAATTATTTTGCAAATTATTCTGCAAACTATTCTGGGATTAGTATTCCCCCCTGTTCTTTCCTTTTACAATACATGACAATAGAAAATAAGTGAGGGTTCTAATTTTAGAATAAAATCATAACATAAATGGTTTCTATGTTTTGGTTTGGTAGGGATAGAATTGCTAAGATGATATATTAAAGCTTTGATGAATGGGTTTTAAATGTAGTGCTGAACAAATACAGTAGTGAAATTCATGTCTAGATTTTCCTGTTATATCCAAGCGCAGCCCTATTTTCAACTATTGGACTTTTCAATTGTAGCCATATCTTCTTGTAGTTGTCAACAGCCACACTTATTAAGTGTATCAATAATTTTTTCTATCGGGACGCTTCAAAAGCGTAGCCATATCTTTACCTCTCGGCACGTTTTTGAAGCGTTGCCAAAACCAAGCTAATGGGCACACTTTAAAAGTGTGGGTGTATGCCTACTTTTTGGCATACTTTAAAAGCGTGGCAATAGATAAAAGTGTGACAAAAAATAAAGTGTGCCAATAGATTGAGAAAAGCATAGCGATAGAGCAACTGGTGCCTTTGCAGATGTGACCCTTTCAAAAGCATGTCGATAGCTCAAAAAGCGGAGTGAAAAATTATCGTTACGTTTTTTTGTACTTTTTGACACGCTTTAAAAACGTAGTAAAATGTTGATTTTCTTGAAGCGGGACGTTGGTAGTAGTGATTAATAGGTTTATTTTTTGAATAAACAAAGATGATTAAATTATGATTATTATATTAAATCATGGGCCGGGTAATTAGAGGCTGTGTTTTTGTTTTGTGGGCTGGAGTTTATTTTTTGTACCTGGAGTTTCTTTAAGGTTGATAGTAGTGTACATACATGGCAAATTACATACTTTAAATTGTTAACAAAAAAAAAAAAATCATATAAGCTGTTAGTACTTAGTAGTGTACCGATATGGTTTCTAAAATAAATTTGAAGTAAGTTTGCGTTCAAATAATACATTGCAAGGTTTCCCAAAAAGATGTAATAAGTGAAGACGGTGATAAACTTGTAATGCCATTTTAAGCTGTAACATTTTTTCAGTTATTAGAATTAAATTTTTAGAGGTTAAATTAATTGAATCACATTATATATAATAATACGGTTGAACAATAAAAATTTTATTTTTACGATTTGTTAAACTATATTTTAGAATGATATAAAATAAAAAATATATAAAATTCAAATGACAATATTTTGAACTTTATATTTTAAATTAAGTAGTTTTTAGAATTTGAAATTATAGTTTTTTCAAACTAAAAATCGAAATATTATGTTTTGAATTATATTGAATATAATTTGAAATTTAAAATTTAAAATTATATTATGGCGTGGATATACACCGTTTATACTTACGCTTTTATTTTTCTATCACTATTTTCTTTTTAACCGTAGGTAAATGTAAGTGTAATTTACATTAATAAATTAATTGGAGGCCAAAATTAGTAAATTACACAAATGTCTTGAATATAAATTTGTTACATGCCTGTGCTTAATAGATCAATATAAATCAAATCAAGTAAATTTGATTTAACCATTTATTATAACATGTATGAATTAAAATAAAATTTTTTTATTATAATAAAAAATTTATTTTAATTAAGTAACTTATTTATTTATTTATTTTTTAACTATAAAACAAACAACTTTTTATTTTTATTTTTAATACTAAAATAAAAATTATACGAACAAAAATAATACATATAATTTTTTCTAATAAATATACAAAATTAAATTCTCATTGAAATAAATTTGATATTGATGATTCGTGTCTATAAAATAAATAAAGCCAATAATTTTATGCTTACCTATTTTCAATATACGGGGTGGACTTTTAAATATTGAGATAGAATAATTTTAAGAAAAATTAAAATATCATCACCGAGTCTAAACCAAGACCGAGCAGAAAATATCTACCTAATTTTGACTTCTAATCAATTTATCAAGGTAAATTATCCTAAAAGTAATCGATACTTACATCTATAATTTATTTTCACTGTTTTTTCCCATCACTTCACTTAACTGTGATTTAGGCTCCCTCAAGGATTAAATTCTCATTTTGGACCCTAAGATTCACGCGATTATTCATTTTGGTCTTCAAAATTTAAAATTACCTATAGTAGTCCTCCAGATTTAAATTCGGGCACCAATGTAGTCCTTCGACTCTTTCCTGCAATGACTAGACAAACATAATGCTGAGATGGCATTCCTCCCTACCACGCTAGATGATGAGTAAACAACGTCGTTTACTTTTGGTACCCAAACAAGTAAGAAATATCGTCGCTTTGTATATGAAGGGAGAAGAAACGATGGAGACCCAAAATAAAGTATTCTTCTTCTTCTCTACCTCCACTATTCTTCATTTCTAACTTATTTGGGTGCCAAGGGTAAACGACGTCGTTTACTCATCATCTAGCGTGGCAAGAAAGGTGCCATCTCAGCACTCTGTTTACCTAGCACGTATAAATTCCCGAGAAGGATATCACCAATGAGCAAATTTTATATATGAAAAAAAGCTATGCATAGACTCTTGGGATACGTGACGGGGGATAGTCCAGGGTTTAGCACCCGGACTTGTCGAGTTGGCTTGATAACCGACAGATGAGACTCATCAGCCATAGGACAAGCATACATCATATACATATTGTTTGAATTTCTTGCTTGTGCATTAATTGGGAATGCCTAAATGAATTTAATATGCTATTTGTTATACATGTTTTCTGCATTACTTGTAATCTACCTGTGTTTGCCATTGTCTGCTTGTTTGTCTGTGTGGTTTCACCGGAGTAGGAGGAACGGAGGAAAGGCGGAGAAGTTAAGGATTTAGTTAGGTTTAAGATTTGGTTAAGCTAGGAATCCTTAGAGAACCACCTTGACTTATGGTTTCTGCTTTAGTTCTTTAAGCTTTAAAATTTTGAGTGCCGGAGTTCTAAGATTGCCTCTGACTTTCCTGGGACCTTATATCTTATGTATGAGGCACTTTTACCATACTGAGAACCCTCGGTTCTCATTCCATACAGATATTTGTGTTTTTCATATGCAGGTCGAGAGTTACCTCGCTAGGCGTCTGGAGTTCTGCAGCGAAGTAGATCTTTGGGATATTATTTTGTGTACTGTTTGTATATGACTATACGTATAGAATTCTCCCAGCAACTTATTTTACTTTTGTACCTCTTAGAGGTGTATGGAGAACTAGGGTTTTATATATGTATTTTGGGTTATGGGTTATATGTATATTGATGAGCGGATATTTTATACGCTTTTTGGCATCATTTTTCATATAGTTTTCATTATGTTTTGTTTAAGTTTTATTAAGTTTTCATAGGTTTAGTGCAAAATTCACATTTTTGGATTCCACTTTGAGTTTGTATGTTTTATGGTGATTTCAGGTAATTTCTGGCTAAAATTGAAGAGTTTGAGTAGAAGCCTGATTTAGAGACAAAGAAAGGACTGCAGATGCTGCAGGATCTGACCTCCATGCACTCGAAGAAGCTTTTCTGGAGTTACAGAAGTCCAAATGGCACGCTCTCAACTGCTATGGAAAACTAACATCCAGGGCTTTCCCGAAAACTGGCATTCAACGCCAGCCACCAGCCCCATTCTTGGCGTCCAGCACCCACAGGGGAGCAGCTGGCGTCCAACGCCCAAAAAGGAGTCCTTAGCCAGCGTTCAACGCTCCTAAGGGGTACTAGCTCATGGGAGAGACTCAAGCTCAGCCCAAACACTCACCAAGTGGGCCCCATAAGTGGATTTTCACACTACATGACTAGTTTATCTTATTTCTATAATTCTGAGTTAGCAGATTAGTATATCTATACAAGAGTTCACCCTTGTTAAAAGACTCTTGCCCAGTTTTACGTTTTCCATTGTATTTTTGAACAGCATGAGTCACTAACCTCCTAAGGTTAAGGTTAGGAGCTCTACTGAGTTTCATGGATTAATAATATTACCATTCTAGTTCAATATGTCTGATTATATTCTCTCATGCATTCTCATTCTTCATATCATGAATTGAGGGTGACCTGTGACGATCACCCTTGTTCTACATGGGTTCGTGCGAGTCTTGACCCGAATAGTGTTGAACCAAAGCTTGAGATTGTATTACGGATTCCAATAGAGTACCTAGGAAACTTTGGATACATGACATAAAATCTCGTTGACCGTGGATAAGTGAGGTCTCTGTGGAGTTAAGGCTAGAGTCAGAGAAGCAGCACTTTCTGATTCGGAAGATCTGCCTTGTCTGTGGCACCTTGAGTAGGATCGTGAAGGGGAGTGGATTGCTTAGAGCTTCATTTTCTGCTATAGTAAGAAACCTAGAGGTGGCTTGATAAGAGGACATGAGTCATCTCAACATGGTGGATTGCTGCAGTGGAGGAGGTTAACTTGATGAGAGGACATGAGTTAATCACTTACGGCTGCCATTGAAGGAATAAGAAAGTTATTGAAGTAGACAGTAAGAAAAGTTAATCCGGAAAGACAAAGCATCTCTGAAGCCTCAACCGTTCTCATACCATTGATTTCTCATCTATCCCGTAACGTTTTATTTATTTATTTATTTTGTTTTATGCGTTTTCAGTGACAAACTATAATTTCTATTCGCCTAACTAAGATCTGCAAGGTAACCACTGCTTGCTCAAACCAACAATCTCCGTGGGATCGACCCTCACTCACCTAAGGTATTACTTGACGACCCGATATACTTGTCGGTCTATCTGTGCGAATTCTGTGGAGCCAGTTTCGTGCACCAAGTTTTTGGCGCTGTTGCCAGGGATTGTTCGAATTTGACAAACAACCGGATTATCTTGTTGCTTAGATTAGGTACTTTTTACTTTTTTTTGAGTCTTTTGTTTTCTTTTCAAAAGATTTTTTCAAAACCTTTTATTTTCTTTATTGATCTTTATCTTTTGTTTGAGCCTTTTGTTCTTGTTCTTGTTAAAGTTTCGAACTTTCTTGCCCTCTTTTCAAAAAGAAAATTCAAAAAATAATGTCTTTTGTTTGAGGCTTGTGTCAATTCTTAAGTTTGGTGTCCCTTGTGTGTTTATCTTTTCTTTAAAATTTTCGAATTGTTCTTAGTGTTCTTTCTTGGTATTCAAGTTGTTCTTATTTATTTTCTTGTTTTGATCTAAAAAGTTTTAAGTTTGGTGTCTTAGTGTTCTTTTCTTATCTTAGTTTTAAATTTCAAAATCAAAATCTTTTCAAAAATCAATTCTTCTTCAATCTCTATCTTATCTTGTTTCAATTTCAAAATTCAAAATCAAATCTTTTTCAAATCTTTTCAAATTCTTATCTTATCTTTTCTAATTTTAAATTTTAAAATTAAATCTTTTTCAAATCTTCTATCTTAACTTAATTTTAAATCTTTCTTAATTAGTTACTTGTTTCCTCTTTCTTCTTTTTCAAAACATCCTAACTAGTTCTTCCCTCTTCTATTTTCGAAAACTTCTCTTCTCTTTCTCTCTCTTCTTTTTCAAAAATCACATTCAAGTTCACAAATATTTTTAATTCAATTAATAAATAATAAAATAAAAATAAAAATATTTTAATTCTAGTTTCTCTTTTTACTTTTAAATTTTCGAATTCTTCTATCCTTTCATTCTAATTCTTCTATCCTTTCATTCGAATTCTTCATCTCATTCTTCTACCATCATTCTTCTTTCTTCTTCACATCTCATAAGGAGTCCTCTATCCTTTGACATAGAGCTCCCATTCTTCTTCTTTCTTGTTTTTTTTCTTGTTTATGAGCAGGAACAGAGATAAAGAACCTCTCTTTGATCCTGATTCTGAACCTAAGAGGACCCTAAGAAGGTGTTTACAACAAGTTAAAGCACAACACTCCGGAAGAGATCTCACAGAACTTTTCGAACAAGAACAATGGAGGAGATGCAAGGAAGGTTCTTGGTGACTTCACTGCACCCACTTCTGACTTCTATGGAAGAAGTATCTCCATACCTGCTATTAGAGCAAATAACTTTGAGCTAAAGTCTCAGTTAGTCTCTCTAATGCAACAGAATTGTAAATTCCATGGAATTTCACTGGAAGATCCACATCAATTCTTATCTGAATTCTTACAAATCTGTGATACTATTAATACCAATGGAGTGGATCCTGAGGTCTACAAACTTATGCTTTTCCTTTTTGCTGTTAGAGACAGAGCTATGATGTGGTTGGATTCTCAACCTAATAAAAGCCTGGACTCTTGGGATAAGTTGGTCAATGCTTTCTTGGCCAAGCTCTTTCCACCTCAAAAGATGAGCAAGCTCAAGGTAAAAGTTCAAACCTTCAGACAAAAAGAGGGTGAATCTCTCTATGAAGCTTGGGAAAGATACAAGCAACTAATCAGGAGATGTCCTCCTGACATGCTCTCAGAATGGTCTATCCTAGGTATTATCTATGATGGTCTATCTAAGATATCCAAGATATCATTGGATCATTCAGGGTGATTTACTTAGTTAGACAAATAGAAAAAGAGTGTTTTGAGAGATTAATTGCATCAAATAGTAAATTCAAGAAATCAGAAAACAAGCAGTAAATGGGTTGTGAAATATATGGAGAAAATAGTTAAGATTTCAGAGATATTTATTTTCCGGATTAACTTTTCTTACCAACTATTTTAATCATGCAAGATTCAATTCATGGCAAACTATATGTGACTGAACCCTAATTCCTTAGACCTTTTTAGTCTCCTCTAACCTTCATCAACTGCCAATTCCTTGGTCACTTGATTCCAATTAGAAGGTTAAGTTCAATTCTAGTTTATATGCCACAGAAATCCTATTTATCCAAATATAAGAGGATTATATGTCACGTATCCCGTTAAGTCCACATAACTAGAAATTTAGGAAAAATTATTTTCAAGCTGTTGTCCAAACAAAGAGCTTTTCCAAGATTTACAAGAACTCAATTAGAACAAGGGTCATACTTCCGTTCCACCCAGATTCATAAGATAAAGAACGAAAATAATTCTTGAAATAAAAATCAATACATAAATTAAAATAGAATAGTAATAGTATTAATCCATAGAATAAACAGAGCTCCTAACCTTAAGAGTGGAAGTTTAGTTGCTCATGGTTCAGAGAGGAAACTAGGGTTCTGTAAAACTGTAAATTGCGGAATGAGGTAAGAGACAAGAGAAGAGCCCGAAGGGCTGATTCTTTTCCCTTTTATATTTAATCCTAATTAATGTAAAATATATTTTTTAAAACTAAATAATATCTCTTCCTATTTATAAATAAAATAAAATTTTGAATCGGAATTAAATAACTCTTCGTAGCCTTCCTTGAGGATCATGAGGACCACTTTGATTTATATAGCTGGCGCCTAACTTGGTGGAGGTGGCGCCTAACTTGACCCTGGCCGAATGGAATGAGTGTGATGGTTGTACCTGGCGCCTAACTTGGTGAAACCTAAGTTAGGCACCATCCATGCAGTGAACTTGGAGTCTTTTCCCTTGTCCTGGCGCCTGACTTGGGAAAAGCCAAGTTAGGCGTCACCTATGCAGCATGCATTTAACGTGTAAATCCTCCTTTGGCGCCTAACTTGGGATTTCCCAAGTTAGGCTCCACCAAGGCCGAATTTCTGGAGAATAATTGTAGACTATAAATCATCGTTGGAAAGCTCTGGAAGTTATCTTTCTAACGCCACTGAAATCACGTCAATTGGATCTTTGTAGCTCGAGTTATTCATGTTAGAGTGCAGGGAGGTCAGGGTTAACAGCATCATTCGCTTTCTTCTCTTTTTCTACAGAAACTCCATCAAATCCATCCGAATGCTACCTGAAATAAATAGAATTGCACACGATTCAAAGTAGCATCCATAGTGGCTAAAAGATATATAATTCTTGATTAAACTTAACAATTTGAATGCAAATTCACTAGGAAAAGATAGGAAAGATGCTCACGCATCACAACACCAAACTTGAATTGTTGCTTGTCCTCAAGCAACCAAAACTAATATAGGCTTAGGATGTGAATTTGCATGAGAAGTGAGTGTTCAATTAAGCTCATGTCTCTTCTTAAAGTGGGGTTTATACACTACAATCCTGAATAGTTTTGACATCTCACTCTCCTTTAAATCAGAGGAATGTCACTGTCATTCGGAATTAGAATCCAAATAATATTATGAATTCTCTAATCTTTTGTACTTCAGTTCAATCCTTGAACACAACAAATTTCCTTTAATTCTCTTTTCTTTGGTGCTTTGCACCCTGAGCCTAGCGGTGACTTTAAATGTTTTGTCTCAGGCTGCACTTGACACAAAAACACCACAAACACTTAACTGGGGAATTCTCTTTAAGTTCTGATTTTTCTTTCAGTTATTCCCAGACAGTGGTGCTCAAAGCCTTGGGCATACTCTATTAAATGCAGTTGATCTCGATTCTTAGTGCTCTGTCTCAAGGATTACTGATAAGCGGATAATTTATACACTTTTTGACATTATTTTTACATAGTTTTCAATATGTTTTAGTTACTTTTTATTATATTTTTATTAGTTTTTATGCAAAAATCACATTTCTGGACTTTACTATGAGTTTGTGTGTTTTTCTATAATTTCGGGTATTTTCTGGATGAAATTGAGGTACCTGAGCAAAAATTTGATTCAGAGGCTGAGAAAGAATTGCAGATGCTGTTGGATTCTGACCTCCCTGCACTCAAACGCATTTTTCTGGAGTTACAGATATCCAATCGGCACGTTCTCAATTGGGATGGAAAGCTAACATCTTGTGCTTTCAAGAAATATATAATAGTCTATACTTTGTCCGATATTTGATGGCCCAAACTGGCGTTAAACGCCAGCTAGAGACCCCTTTTTGGCGTAAAACGCCGGAACTGGCACCAGAACTGGAGTAAAATGCCCAAACTAGCATCCAAGCTAACGTTTAACTCTAGGAAAGGCCTATGTACGTGTAAAGCTCAATTCTCAGCCCAAGAACACACCAAGTGGACCCTGGAAGTGGATTTCTGCACTATCTGCACTTAGTTACTCAATTTCTGTAATCCTTAGTAACTAGTTTAGTATAAATACTAGTCTTTCCTATTGTATTCGAACTTTTATCATCTTTTATCAACTTCATGCTTGGCTGGCCTCACAGCCATGCCTAGGCTATTTTCTCTTATGTATTTTCCAACGGTGGAGTTTCTACACCTCATAGATTAAGGTGCAGAGCTTTGCTGTTCTTCATGAATTAATACAAGTACTATTGTTTCTCTTTCAATTCACACTTACTTCTTCTCCAAGATATACTCTTGTACTTAATTCAGTTAAGTCAGAATGAAGGGGTGATCTGTGACAATCACCCACTATCTTCGTTACTCGCTTAGCCAAGATCCGCGTGCCTGACAACCACAAGCCGTCTACATGATGTTCAACGTAGTCATTGGACGACAGCCGGAGTATAGTCTCTTGGGTCTCTGATCCACGGATTTGACTTGCCTCTCCTGATAACAGAGCATTCAAATCCGTGAGATTAGAACCTTCGTGGTAGAGGCTAGAACCAATTGGCAGCATTCCTGAGATCCGGAAAGTCTAAACCTTGTCTGTGGTATTCCGAGTAGTATCTGGGACGGGATGACTGTGACAAGCTTCAAACTCACAAATGTTGGTCGCAGTGACAGTGTGCAAAAGGATAGAGAGATCCTATTCCGACACAAGTGAGAACCGACAGATGATTAGCCGTGCGGTAGCTGTGCCTGGTATTTTTCATCCGAGACGAGAGATCCGACAGTTGATTAGCCGTATAGAAACCGTACCTGGACCATTTTCACTGAGAGGATGGATGGTAGCCATTGACAACGGTGATCCACCAATATACAGCTTGCCATGGAAGGGAGCACGCATGATTGGATGAAGACAATAGGAAAGCAGAGGTTCAGAAGCAACAAAGCATCTCCAAACGCTTATTTGAAATTCCCACCAATGAATTACATAAGTATCTTTATTTTAATTTACATTTTATTTATCTTTCAATTATCAAAACTCATAACCAATTGAATCTACCTGACTAAGATTTACAGGATGACCACAGCTTGCTTCAAGCCGGCAATCTCCGTGGGATCAACCCTTACTCGCGTAAGGTTTTATTAGTTGGACGACCCAATGCACTTTCTGGTTAGTTGTACCGGAGTTGTGAAAAGTGTGATCACAATTCCGTGCACCAATTACGTGACACGTTTACAGCACAAGCATATGACTAGGGAAACAACTCTTTGAGCTTTTAATCATGTCTGACCTCCTTAGTCATTGATGCTTAGAGCCTTGGACCTTGCTTTTATTTTTCTTTTTTTGTTTCTTTTGCTTCAAGGATTAAGCTTCTATTTACTTTAGAGAATTCATAATAGTTCTCTAAATTCCGATTCCTCGTACATCAACATCCTTTGATTCAAATTCAAATATGCACTATTTATGTCATGCATTCAAATTACAAATAATACCACCACATTTAGGTAAATAAGACTACTCTTTGATATAAACTCTATTTCTCATGCAATACATCATTTCTTTTTCTTTTTCTTTTGAATTCAAGCTCAATGAGCGATACATGAGGCACTTTTCAGAATTAAAAGTAAATAACAGAATTAAAATAATAAATCAAACTAGAACCTATGAATTGAAATAATAAAGGATCATGAAGAAAATAGGAACATAACATAGTAATGGTAGAATAAAATAGAAAGTGAAAAGAACTAAGCCACTTCAGTCTCCATGGTGGGGATCTCTCTCCTCTGGCTATGATCCATATGATCCTCTTAGGCGGCTATAATCCTGTCTCAGCTGGGCAATCTCCTGGCGCTGAGAGTCCTGAGCAGCTCTCATCTGATCAAGGGTGGTGGTGAGGTGCTCCCAATGGTTGTCTTGTGTCACCCTCATCTGCTCAATAGATGCAGTGTACTGCTGCCAGCGGCTATTGATGATGTGAGAATTTATCATCGATTTAGAATCAAGAATCAATTCGTTAATAGTATAGTCCAAACCAACAATAAACTTTCACAATCAAAGTGTAAATTCTCTAAAGAGATGTCACAATACAAAATAATTATTATAACCGAGAGTATTGATCTCCCGGGTCATTCTTCCTAGGAGTTGCAATGAAATGTCATATTATTGGCTACGGGTGATTTTTGGGGTTTTTGGTTATAAGAGGCAAGAAATGTAAATGACAAGAAATGAAACAAGCATGAAATTAAATGGAAAGTAAGTAAAAGTGATGCAAATGGAAATTAAATGATAAAAAGGACTCTTGGTAAGAAGTGGGTAATTCAGGATTCCTATCCTATTTGTGGACCACAAACATGGTAATTGTGTGTGAATTAATCCCAATTAGTAAATCCTACATCGAGCATAAGTCAAAAGAGCATAATCGATTCCAATCCCTAAGTCCTAGTCAACACTAGTGGGTCACTTAGAGTCAAGGGAAACCAAACCAATTAACAATCCTCACACAATGCAGAATGAACATCCACAACTCAATTTCACCCAATCACCCAATTTCCCAACCAATAGTGGGAAAAACTAAGCAAAGACCCAACCAAGCATTTTGTCAAACAGTTGGTGGGCATAAAAGGAAAGCTTGACAAAACAACAAGAAATAATAAATGCTAAAACTACCAAGTAAGAAAAGTAAAGATAGCAACTCAATAAAGCAATAAATAACATGAAAACATAAATTGCATTAAATGTAAATTAAAATAACAAGAGTACTCATAAACATAAAAAGCAAGAAAAATGAGAAATTAACAAGATAACATAAGGAAATTAAGACAATCAAACAAAGAAAGGTAGAAGAAACTAGATTAAAACAAGAATTAAAAGTAGAAATTACAAGAAAATTAAACAAAGAAACCCTAATTCTAGAGAGAAGGGAGAGCTTCTCTCTCTAGAAAACAACCTACATAATGCTAAACTAACCCTAATTTCTCCCCCCCTTCACATGGAGTGAGGCCTTCTTTGATATAGGAAGAATCAGCTTCAGAAAGTCCAAAAACTGGGCTCTGGAGGCCCAGAAATCGCCCCTAGCGATTTTCATTAAGTGAGTCACGTGCTGGGATGTGTGCGTACGCACAGCTATGTGCGTACGCACATGTTGATTTTCTTCTTGTGCGTATGGATAGGGTGTTGTGCGCATGCACACATGGCTGTGTGGTTCTTGTGCGTACACACAGCAGCTTGTGCGCACGCACACTCCAATGTGTGCTTCTCCTTTGTTTTCTTCATGTTTTCTCCCTCTTGCATGCTCTTCTTCCACTCTTATCAAGCCATTCCAACCTATTACACCTGAAATCACTCATCAAAACCATCAAGGTAACGAATAGGATAAAAGTGGGATAAAAGTGATTAAAATAAGCACAAAATAGCATGTTTTCACAATTAGGCTCAATTTAGGGAGAGAACACAAAAGTATGCTATTTGGATGAATAAATGTGGGTATAAGTGATGAAATCCACTCAAATCAAACCAAAATATATCATCAAATATGGAAGTGAGCTGCTGCCAGTACTCCTGAGGTGGGAAGTAGTGTCCCTGAGGCAATGGGGGCTGGTTCTGTTGAGCTTCCTCGTCAACTTGCTCTTCTCTGGGGACCCTGCGCTGTTCCCTATAAGTCTCCATGGTCTTCTTGGTAATTGGTCTCTCAACAAGAATGGGAAAGTTGTTATCCACCTTTACCCCTGTTGCTTCACACAGGTGGTAAATCAGATGTGGAAAACCAAGCCTAGCCTTCTTAAGAGGATTGGAGGCAATGCTATATATCTGTTCTGGAATAATTTTCTCTACCTCCACCACTTCTCCCTTTATGATACAGTAAATCATGACAGCCCATTCTACAGTGCATTCAGACTGGTTGCTAGTTGGCATGATAGACCTTCGGATGAAGTATAACCATCCCCTAGCTAAAGGAAGAAGATTAGTGCTCCTTAGTTGGTTCGGCTTCCCCTCTGCACCTATCCTCCACTGACAACCCGAAATGCATATCTCTTCAATAACTTGATCCAGTTCCTAGTCCCTATGCATCCTCTCACTGTAATAGGCAGACATATGATCTGGACCTGGCAGGTGGAGGGCCCGACAGACATTTTTTGGACTAAAGTTAACGACTCTTCCTCTTACATAGCTCTAATAATTCTTTTCATTGACCCCCTCAACATCCTTGCAAGTGACCCAGAGATTTCAATAAAATTCTTGGACCATCAGTTGCCCAACCTCAGTGTGCGGGTTGCACAGAAATTGCTACTCTCTCCTCTGAATTTGAAATAGAATTTCTGGATATTCATCCGGTTGCAGTGTAAATCTCACTTTCGGAGTCACAGCCTTCTTGTAAGTATTATCATAGTAGTGTTCTTCATGGAGCTTGGATTAGAACCTATATACATCATGAGAACTGGTGGCTGGCTCTTTGCCTTTCCTCTTCTTTGAGGACGTAATAGTTTTGGGTGCCATTACAGAAAACAGAGAAAACAAATAACAAGCGAAGCGACAACACCAAACTTAAAACTTTTGCTCGTCCTCAAGAAAATTAGAAAAATACATAGGGAAGACAGAGAGGAGTGAAAAAAGAAATTGAAAAGAAGAAGGTAAAAATTAAATTTAAAATTTCTTTTTGCTGTTGCTTTTTTTTTTCAAACTGAATAAAGACAGAAAAGGAAAGGGACAAGGAGAGGAGAAGGGGGCACTGTTGAATATAGGAAGGGGGTTGGGGTTCAAGGTGAGGGGTTAGTGTTGTTGTGGTGGTTGAGAAGGGAATGGGGGAGAGGCTGGTTTGTTCTTCGAAGAGAGGTGGTGGGTGCAGATATTTGACCAATTAAGAAATCAATATAGGAAATACGTTGCGAGTATAGCTCTTAATCAGCAAAAATCTACCTCATCAATTTAGAAAGGTTGTCACAAAATTAGAATAAAAATATTGGGAGTATGAGTCCCAGGTCCTCTCCCAACGAGTTGACAAAAAGGGTGTTATCTTATTAATCAGGAGTTTTCTGGGTAATTTTGAGTTTGGGCAATGGGCACAAGCATATGATTGTAAATTAAAGCAATGAAAATTAAAAGAGATTTATATTATTCTAAATAAAAAGCCTTGACTGGGGGAATGATTAATCGGAAGTTCTATCCTTGTTGGAATTCTCTCAAGTGTAGTATAAAGAGGTTGTTGTTTTCACTTAGTTAACCCTTACTAAATAAAGGAATGTCAAGTGATTGAGCTAACTCTTATTGGCAAATCCTAGTCCTCTCCCTTGGGAATGTCTAGCGTTAGTAAATACAGAATTAGCCAACAACTTCCAATTTAACTAATTACTTGAGCATTCCAACTCAAGTGTCTCCTTTTAATCAACCCCTATGTCAAGTTGGGAATCTACTCCATTGACATGAGAATTACTTGCATAGAATTAAAAAGAGAATAAAAGGAAGACATGATAAACAATAACTATAATTTAATTAAAAGTAAAAGTAATCCTTTGCATTAATAAATTCTAAAAATAATCCAATTGTAACTCTAAACAAGAATTAAGAATATGGAATAATAAAAGAGTAAGAAAACAAACTAGAATAGTATCTTCAACGGAGGTGATGACTCTTCAATATCCAAAGCGAAAGCAATAAACTATGAAACTATGAATGTAAAGAAAACCTAGAGGAAGAGTAATTTTTCTCTAGATTCAGATCTAAAAACTAAAACTATGCTAATGAGAATGTGTCTTGAGTCTCTGCATGTTCCCTGGCTCTAGTCTGTGTTTCTGGGCTAGAAACTGGGTCAAAACTCGGCCCAAAATCGCCCCCAGCATTTTCTATTAATTCTGCATATCGTGCATGTCACGCATACGCGTCAGTCACGTGTGCGCATCGCTGGTCGTTTTGGCGTGTCACACGCGCGCGTCATCCATGCGCACGCATCTTTGTGTAAACTCCAATCCACGCGTACACATCAGGTACGCGCACGCATCGCTGCAAATTTCTCCATGTCGCGCGCACGCGTGAGCCATGCGTGCGCGTCGATGCTCGCTGGTTATCTCCTTAGTTTCTTGTTTTCTTTCCATTTTTTGCAGGCTTCCTCTCCATTCTCTAAGTCATTCCTACCCTATAAAGCCTGAAACACTTAACACACGGATCACGACATCGAATGGTATAAAGGAGAATTAAAATACATAAATTAAAGACTCTAGGAAGCAAGATTTCAACCATAGAATAACACTAGGAAGGAATTGTAAAATCATGCAAATCATATGAATAAGTGGGTAAGGACTTGATAAAAACCACTCAAATAAGCACAAGGTAAACCATAAAATAGTGGTTTATCAACCTTCCCACGCTTAAACATTAGCATGTCCTCATGCTTAACTCAAGGAGATAAAATAAATGAGTAGGGAAAAGTAAGACTCATGAAATGCAACCTATGTATGAATGCAACTATATGCTAAGATGATTCTGTCTACTTGGTTAAAAATAAATAGGTTATTAAAGATAAACATAAATCAAATTCCACTAATTCAAATTATACAATAAATGACAAGTAAACTTGTAAGAAGATAGCTCATGAAAGCAGGGAACATAGAATCAAGCATTGAACCCTCACTGATGGTGTATGTGCATTCTAATCACTCAAGTGTATAGGGTAATCCACTCTAATCTTCTCTAGTCATGCTTTCTAAACCTTGTTCTTCACCTAACCAATCAACAAATACTTAATATACCAATGCAAACATCATGAGGTCTTTTCAAGGTTGTAATGGGGCTAAGGTAAAGGTGAGGGTATATATATATATGGCTAAGTGAGCTATAAATTGAATCCTTGATTGACCTAAGCTCTTACCTATACATACACTTTTTATACTTTTAAAATCATGCCTAGATACCCAAAGTTCCTACTTTTGCAATTCATACTCATGCATCAACTTTTATTTTAATTTGTATCACATATGCATTGATCTTTTCATTAACTTAACATTGGGGTAATTTTGTCCCCTTATTTAGTTATTTATTTTTTTATTTTTTTATTTTTTGAAAGCATAAAAGTAAACATAACATTATCAATGCACATGAATTTTTTATTTTTTTTCTGGTCTCACATGAGTAGGTACCCAAATTCTCAATATTTTATTATTTAAACATTGTACACTTTCATTAACCCAAGTTCCCACAATTTCCACATACTTAGTTAACACACTATCTTAAGCTAACCAAAGATTCAATTGGGGTATTTAATTTATTTTTCTGCTTAAGGCTAGTGATGTAGTAAAATATAGAACAAATGGGGATTAAAAGGCTCAAAGTGGCTCACAAAGGTAATTAAAAGGGTAGGCTATTTGGGATAAGTGAGCTAATAATCAAATAATGGCCTCAATCATATGCATGCATATAAACACATTAAACATTGGACATATAGGATGGAACAAAATATAGATTACAATCATAGAGAAGAAAATACACAAGAATTAAATATTATGGTTAAATAATGTAACCATGTAACTAAGCTCAATTCTCACAGGTTGTGTGTTCTAACTTTAAACCATGTTCCAATTTACCGTCTTCAAACAAGTTTTAACACAAAAGTTTTTATTTAAATTAGTAAAAATTTTCAAAAATAGGGTCTTAAAAAGAAACTTATTATTTTTCAACCAATTAGAACATGCATGCAAATACCTATTACTATGCATTCTATCCTATCCTAAACAAAAGAAAAATAAATAATTTATTGGTGTTAAGAAAGAGAAATTACCTCCGGAAGTCAGGTACTGACCGACCTCCCCACACTTAAAGCTTGTCACCGTCCTCGGTGCCATCATACAAGAACAAAGGGGGGCTGGTAGCAGCATCTCCACAGTCGGGATTGTCATGGCTCCCTGTGCTAGTAGATGAAGTAGAGTCCGGAGTGTCTGGTTCTTCTTCAGGTGGGTAGTTGCCAACAATCAGCTCCTTGAGATATGTAAATTGGTGCTTGTTATGGTGCTCCATTCGCTTTGCATGCCAGTCAAGCCGGTCTAACCTCTGAAGTATATGAAGGAGTAGCTGATTTGTTGAAGGTTCTTGTGATGTGGAAGGAGAAGGGGTGTCTCCAGCCGGGTCTGCGGTCTAACTCGTTGGGGACATACTGATCATCCCGTGGAATCATGGCCTTGGTGTCCCCAGCTCTGTAGGAAACTCCGGCTGCTGAGACTAGATCTGAAACCATGGCGGGAAAAGGTCGGTTTCCCGCAATTTGTACGTGTCCCATGGCATTCCAGATGTGTCTTGGTAAGTTGAGAGGCTGGTCTGTAAGGATACACCAGAGTAGAACAGCCATATCTGCAGTGAAGGAGGACTCGTGAGTGCTCGGAAAGACGTAATGGGACATAATCTGTGCCCATACTCGAGCCGCCAAAGTGAGTGCTGAAGCCAATATGCCCTTAGGTCGGGATCGATGGTATCCATAGATCCATCTGCTACCAGGTTATGCGATAACTCTGAGGATGGTGTCCCAGTCAAATTGGTATGTCTGGCACTTGAAAGAGGCTTCTTGGAATGCATCCAATCCTTCTGCAGTAGGGGGAAGATTTAAAGCTCGCTGAATGGCTTCTTCAGTTATGGGGACTTGCTTCTGACGGACATAGACAGACTGCAGGGTTGGCATGTGAAAATTGGAGTAGAATTCAACTACCCATGAGAGATTAATCTGCCGTGGCTATCTCCGTAAGAATTCCCATTGTCTGCTCTCAATGTGGGGCTCAACAAACTCAACAATGTGGATCGGGAGGATTAGTAGGTGCTCATTGTTATAGTTCCGCTCAGCCAGGATGGGGAACATCTGCTCACAGTAGCGGTTAGTGAACCACACAGTGTCCTTTTCCGGAAAGGCTTTCTCTTTTTCATTGACCTTGATGATCCTCTTGACTCGCTTTGTTGCGGGCTTTACTGATGTTGAAGATGGTTCCGCAGCTAGTGTTCTTTTTGTTCCTTTCCTTGCCGGTGGTTTGGGAGCAGCTTTCTCTTTACCCTTCTTGGTGGCCATCCTGAAAAGGGAAAAAGAAAGTAACATGTAAAGCTTAGGGTTAAAACAAGGAAGAGGACGGTACAAGTGATAATCATTGCACAGCAAAGAAGGATGTCGTTAACACATGGTCGCGATTACGTGTGATAAGTTCATCAATGGAAATATAGCAAGTGCAGGTTATGGCAAGTAGATGCAAGATGTTTATTAGCATGCCGGCAAAGGCATGAGTAGCATATATCAAGCATCAATAATTTAAATGTATTATCACTCGTAACAAACTAGCCATCATGTTTGTATTGACAATTATTTTCAATTAATAAAATATTTAAGGGATTTTCTGAAAAACAGGCATTAGAGTAGAAGGATAGAGTAATTAAAATGCACAATGCCATACGGGTTTTTCCACAAACACTTAGTATGCATGGTAGATATGTTATTGAAAGTATTAAATTTGAGCATGCAAACAACCCAAAAATAATTATTGATAATTGTCAAACAATACCTTAATAATCCACAAGCAATTATGGAAGAAAACAATCACCCAATTAAATTTCTAACACCAATTAAAAATATGTAAAAAGAAAAATAAAGATAAAGAAAACATAGATAATGAAATTAAAAAAGAAGAAGAAGAAGAAAACATAAAAAGTAATAATGGAAAAGTAAAAAGGCAAAGAAGAAAAGAACCTTGATGAAGAAGATGAAGAGGGGGAGAGAAATCAGGCGCTGAGGGGGATTAGTTGTATGTCGCTTGCAATGCGTACATGTGCATCACGCATTCGCGTGGGTTGTGCTATTTTCAAGTGACGCGGATGCGTCAGGAACACGTACGCGTGAATTGGGTTATGCGATTGGCGCGAGAGCAGCCTCGCGCATGCACAACTCTCTGTTTTAATACGCACATTGCCAAAATTTGGGGTGACGCGTGCACGCGAGGGACGCGCACAAGTGAATGGTTTGATTTGGAAAAATGACGCGTACGCGTGAGGGACGCGTATGCGTGATAGGGCCTGTGCTTGCAGCACAATTCCAGCCCCACACCATCACAACTCTCTGGCCATACACCCCTTTACGTCGATTTTTGCAGGGTCACGCGTGCGTGTGGGTGACGCGCACGCGTGGAAGGCTAATTTTGCAAGTGACGCGGAAGCGTTCGCGTGGGCGTGTTTGTGCCTAAGGCACACCTCCAGCCATGCTCCCGCGTAACTCTCTGTTTCTTTTCTTCTATGTTTCAAATGCATGTTTGACGCGTACGCGTCAGCGACGCTTGCGCATCGTGTGCTTTTTTTTATGCAGAATGCAGAATGCAGCATGTAGATGAATATGCAGAAATTATGAGAAGTGTCACTGGTGCACGAAATTGTGATCGTTCATTCCTTAGTAACAACGTCAAAACTTTATACGCATGTTCTTAATCTTAATTCTTTGTCACAACTTTGCACAACTAACCAGCAAGTGCACTGGGTCATTCCAAGTAATAAACCTTACGTGAGTAAGGGTCGATCCCACGGAGATTGTCGGCTTGAAGCAAGCTATGGTCACCTTGTAAATCTCAGTCAGGCGGATTCAAATGGTTATAGAGTTTTAATAATTAAAAGATAAATAAAACGTAAAATAAAGATAGAGATACTTATGTAATTCATTGGTGAGAATTTCAGATAAGCGTATAGAGATGCTTTCGTTCCTCCTGAACTTCTACTTTCTTGCTGTCTTCATCCAATCATTCATACTCATTTTCATGGAAAGCTTTGTGTAGGGCATCACCGTTGTCAATGGCTACTTCCCGTCCTCTCAGTGAAAATGGTCCAAGATGCGCTGTCACCGCACGGCTATTCATCTGTCGGTTCTCGATCATACTGGAATAGGATTCAGTAATCCTTTTGTGTCTGTCACTACGCCCAGCACTCGCGAGTTTGAAGCTCGTCATAGCCATCCCTTCCCAGATCCTACTCGGAATACCACAGACAAGGTTTAGACTTTCTGAACCTCAATAATGGCCGCCAATAGTTCTAGCCTATACCACGAAAACTCTGATCTCACGATCAGAAGGCTAAGAGATACACATTCAAGCTTGTTTGCATGTAGAACGGGAGTGTTTGTCAGGCACGCATTCATAAGTGAGAATGATGATGAGCGTCACATAATCATCACATTCATCATGTTCTTGTGTGTGAATGAATATCTTAGAGAAGAAATAGGCTTGAATTGAATAGAAAAATAATAGTACTTTGCATTAATTCATGAGGAACAGTAGAGCTCCACACCTTAATCTATGGTGTGTAGAAACTCTACCGTTGAAAATACATAAGAACAAGGTCCAGGCATGGCCGAATGGCCAGCCTCAATAGAGGTCTAAGATAGCATAAAACTAATCAAAGATCAGATCCAAAGACTCTGAATACAATAGTAAAAAGTTCTATGTATACTAAACTAGTTACTAGGGTTACAGAAATGAGTAAATGATGCAGAAATTCACTTTCGGGCCCACTTGGTGTGTGCTTGGACTGAGCATTGAAACTTTCACGTGTAGAGGTCTTTCTTGGAGTTAAACGCCAGTTTGTAACCTGTTTCTGGCGTTTAACTCTGCTTTGCAACCTATTTCTGGCGTTTAACTCCAGAATAGGGCAGAGAGCTGGCGTTGAACGCCAGTTTGCGTCGTCTAAACTCGGGCAAAGTATGGACTATTATACATTGCTGGAAAGCCCTGGATGTCTACTTTCCAACGCAATTGAGAGAGCGCCATGTGCACTCCTGTAGCTCCAGAAAATCCACTTTGAGTGCAGGGAGGTCAGAATCCAACAGCATCTGCAGTCCTTCTTCAACCTCTGAATCTGATTTTTGCTCAAGTCCCTCAATTTCAGCCAGAAATTACCTGAAATCAACAGAAAAACACACAAACTCATAGTAAAGTCCAAAAATGTGATTTTTATTTAAAAACTAATAAAAATATACTAAAAACTAACTAAATCATACTAAAAACTATGTAAAAACAATGCCAAAAAGCGTATAAATTATCTGCTCATCATAACACCAAACTTAAATTGTTGCTTGTCCCCAAGCAACTGAAAATCAAATCGGATAAAAAGAAGAGAATATACTATAAATTCCAAAATATCAATGAAACTTAGCTCCAATAAGATGAGTGGGACTAGTAGCTTTTTGCCTCTTGAATAGTTTTGGCATCTCACTTTATCCTTTGAAGTTCAGAATGATTGGCATCTATAGGAACTTAGAATTCATATGGTTTTATTGATTCTCCTAGTTCAGTATGTTGATTCTTGAACACAGCTACTTTATGAGTCTTGGCCGTGGCCCTAAGCACTTTGTTTTCCAATATTACCACCGGATACATAAATGCCACAGACACATAACTGGGTGAACCTTTTCAGATTGTGACTCAGCTTTACTAAAGTCTCCAATTAGAGGTGTCCAGGGTTCTTAAGCACACTCTTTTTTTGCTTTGGACCTCGACTTTAACCGCTCAGTCTCAAGTTTTCACTTGACACCTTCACGCCACAAGCACATGGTTAGGGACAGCTTGGTTTAGCCGCTTAGGCCAGGATTTTATTCCTTTAGACCCTCCTATCCACTGCTGCTCAGAGCCTTGGATCCTTTTTATTACCCTTGCCTTTTGGTTTTAAGGGCTATTGGCTTTTTGCTCTTGCCTTTTGGTTTAAAGAGCTTTTGGCTTTTTCTGCTTGCTTTTTCTTTTTCTTTCTATTTTTTTTGCCATTTTTCTTTTCTTTTTTTTCGCAAGCTTTTGTATTCACTGCTTTTTCTTGCTTCAAGAATCAATTTTATGATTTTTTAGATTATCAAATAACATGTCTCCTTTTCCATCATTCTTTCAAGAGCCAACATATTTAACATTCATAAACAACAATTTCAAACTCTATGTCTCTTCCTTGTCTTTGTTGCTCCTCCCTCATAGCTCTTTGATCTTCTCTAATCTCATGGAGGATGATGGAGTGCTCTTGGTGCTCCATTCTTAGTTGTCCCATGTTTGAGCTTAATTCTCCTAGGGAGGTGTTGATTTGCTCCCAATAGTTTTGTGGAGGAAAGTGCATCCCCTGAGGCATCTCAGGGATTTCATGGTGAGGGATTTCCTCATGCTCTTGTTGAGTTCCACGATCTCTTGTTTGCTCCATCCTCTTCTTAGTGATGGGCTTGTCCTCTTCAATGAGGATGTCTTCCTCTATGTCAATTCTAGCCAAATTGCAGAGATGACAAATGAGGTGAGGAAAGGCTAACCTTGCCAAAGTAGAGGACTTGTCAGCCACCTTGTAGAGTTATTGAGGTATAATCTCATGAACATCCACTTCCTCCCCAATCATGATACTATGGATCATGATGACCCGGTCTATAGTAACTTCAGACCGGTTGCTAGTAGGAATGATTGAGCGTTGAATAAACTCCAACCATCCTCTAGCTACAGGCTTAAGGTCCAGTCTTCTCAATTGAACCGGCTTGCCTCTTGAGTCAACTTTCCATTGAGCTCCTTCCACACATATGTCCATGAGGACTTGATTCAACCTTTGATCAAAGTTAACCCTTCTAGTGTAGGGACGTGCATTTTCTTCCATCATTGGCAGGTTGAACGCCAGCCTTACATTTTCCGGACTGAAATCTAAGTATTTCCCCCGAACCATGGTAAGCCAATGCTTTGGATTCGGGTTCACACTTTGATCATGGTTCCTAGTGATCCATGCGTTTGCATAGAACTCTTGAACCATTAAGATCCCGACTTGTTGAATGGGGTTGGTGAGAACTTCCCAACCTCTTCTTCAGATCTCGTGTCGGATCTCCGGATACTCATTTTTTTTGAGCTTAAAAGGAACCTCAGGGATCACTTTCTTTTTGGCCACAACTTCATAGAAGTGGTCTTGATGGACCTTTGAGATGAATCTCTCCATCTCCCATGACTCAGAGGTGGAAGCAATTACCTTCTCTTTCCTCTTTCTTGAGGTTTCTTTGGCCTTAGGTGCCATTAATGGTTATGGAAAAACAAAAAGCAATGCTTTTACCATACCAAACTTAAAATGTTTGCTCATCCTCGAGAAAAAGAAGAAAGAAAGGAGGAGAAGAAGAAGAAAAATGGAGGATGAGGGAGAGAGGTGTGTATTCGGCCTAGGGGAAGAAGAAAGGGTTGTGTTGTGTGAAAATGAAGAAGGAAAGAGGGGTTTATATAGGAGTGGGGGAAGGTTTAGGGTTCGGCCATTAGGGTTGGGTTTGGGAGGGAAAAGATTTTGAATTTTGGAGGTAGGTGGGGTTTTTGGGGAAGAGAGGATGGATGTGAGTAGTGAAGAGGTGATGGGGTAGAGTGATTGAGGTGATTGGTGAGGGGTATTTGTGGAAGAGAGTTATGAAAAGGTGTGAAGAGGAGAGAAAAAAAATGTGGGGATCCTGTGGGGTCAAGGACTTAACATCCCTGCTCCAATTAGGCGTGTAAAACACCCTTAGCATGCATGTCTGGCGTTAAATGCCAGCTTGCTGCTTGTTTTTGGCATTTAACGCCACTTCCATGCTCTGTTCTGGCGTTAAACGCCAGTCTGGTGCTTGTTTCTGGCGTTTAACGCCAGCTTGATGCTTCTTTCTGGCGTTAAATGCCAGTTTGATGCTTCTTACTGGCGTTTAAACGCCAGTAAGTTCTTTCGCCACGATGAGCTATTTTTAATGCTGTTTTTATTCTATTTTTGATTTTTCAGTAGTTTTTGTGACTCCACATGATCATCAACCTAAAAAAAACATAAAATAACAATAGAAAATAAATAGATATAATTAAATAATATTGGGTTGCCTCCCAACAAGCTCTTCTTTACTGTCAATAGCTTGATAGTGAGCTCTCATGGAGCCTCACAGATATTCAGAGCAATGTTGGAATCTCCCAACATCAAACTTAGAGTTTGAAGTGGGGGTTCAACACCAAACTTAGAGTTTGGTTGTGGCCTCCTAACACCAAACTTAGAGTTTGACTGTGGGAGCTTTGGTTGACTCTACAGTGAGAGAAACTTTTCATGCTTCCTCTCCATGGTTACAGAAGGAGATCCTTGAGTTTTAAACACAAGGTTGTCCTCATTCAGTTGAAGGACCAATTCTCCTCTGTCCACATCAATCACAGCTCTTATTGTGGCTAGGAAGGGTCTTCCAAGGATGATGGATTCATCCTCATCCTTCCCAGTGTCTAGGATTATGAAATCAACAGGGATGTAAAGGCCTTCGACCTTTACTAACATGTCCTCTACTTGTCCATAAGCCTGTTTTCTTGAGTTGTCTGCCATCTCTAAAGAGATTCTGACAGCTTGCACCTCAAAGATCCCAAGTTTCTCCATTACAGAGAGTGGCATTAAGTTTATTCCTGACCCCAGGTCACACAGAGATTTCTCAAAGGTCATAGTGCCTATGTTACAGGGCATTAGAAATTTACCAGGATCCTATTTCTTTTGAGGTAATTTCTGCCTATCCAATGCATTTAGTTCATTGGTGAGCAAGGGAGGTTCATCTTCCCAAGTCTCATTACCAAATAATTTGGCATTCAGCTTCATGATTGCACCAAGCTACTTAGCAACTTGCTCTTCAGTAATGTCTTCATCCTCTTCAGAGGATGAATACTCATCAGAGCTCATGAAGGGCAGAAGGAAGTTCAATAGAATCTCTATGGTCTCTAGATGAGCCTCAGATTCCTTTGGTTCCTCAAAGGAAAACTCCATATTGGTCACTGAGCGTCCTAGGAGGTCTTCCTCACTAGGATTTACGTCCTCCTCCTCCTCTTTGGGTTCGGCCACACCAAGCAAGGTAATGGCCTTGCACTCTCTTTTTGGATTCTCTTCTGTATTGCTTGGGAGAGTACTGGAGGGGTTTCAGTGACTCTTTTAATCAGCTGGCCCACTTGTGCTTCCAGATTTCTAATGGAGGACCTTATTTTATTCATGAAACTTAGAGTGGCCTTAGATAGATCAGAGACTATATTTGCTAAGCTAGATAGATTCTGCTCAGAATTCTCTGTCTGTTGCTAAGTGGATGAAGGAAAAGGCTTGCTATTGCTAAACCTGTTTCTTCCACCATTATTAAAGCTTTATTGAGGCTTTTGTTGATCCTTCCATGAGAAATTTGGATGATTTATCCATGAAGGATTATAGGTATTCCCATAGGGTTCTCCCATGTAATTCACCTCTGCTATTGCAGGGTTCTCAGGATCATAAGCTTCTTCTTCAGAAGATGCCTCTTGAGTACTGTTGGATGCAGCTTGCAATCCATTCAGAGTCTGAAAAATCATATTGACTTGCTGAGTCAATATTTTATTCTTAGCCAATATGGCATTCAGAGTATCAATTTCAAGAACTCCCTTCCTCTGAGGCGTCCCATTACTCACAGGATTCCTTTTCAGAAGTGTACATGAAATGTTTATTTGCAACCATGTCAATGAGTTCTTGAGCTTCTGCAGGCGTTTTCTTTAGGTGAATGGATCCACCTGCAGAATGGTCAAATAACATCTTTGATAATTCAGATAGACCATCATAGAATATATCTAGGATGGTCCATTCTGAAAGCATGTCAGAAGGACACTTTTTGGTCAGTTGCTTATATCTCTCCCAAGCTTCATAGAGGGATTCACTTTCTTTCTATTTGAAGGTTTGAACATCCACTCTAAGCTTGCTAAGCTTTTGAGGAGGAAAGAACATGGCTAAGAAAGCCGTGACCAGCTTATCCCAAGAGTTCAGGCTATCTTTAGGTTGAGAGTCCAACCATATTCTAGCTCTGTCTCTTACAGCAAATGAGAAAAGCATAAGCCTATAGACCTCGGAGTCAACCCCATTGGTCTTAACAGTATCACAGATCTGCAAGAACTCAGTTAAGAACTGAAAAGGATCTTCTGATGGAAGTCCATGAAACTTGCAGTTCTGTTGCATCAGAGAAACTAATTGAGGCATTAGCTCAAAATTGTTTGCTCCAATGGCAGGGATTGAGATGCTTCTTCCATGTAAATTGAAATTTGGTGCAGTAAAGTCACCAAGCATCTTCCTTGCATTGTTATTATTTTCGGCCATGTCTCCTTCTTTTTCGAAAATTTCTATCAAATTTTCTCTAGAGAGTTGTGCTTTAGCTTCCCTTAGCTTCCTCTTCAGAGTCCTTTCAGGTTCAAGATCAGCCTCAACAAGAATGCTCTTATCCTTGTTCCTGCTCATATGAAAAAGAAGAAAACAGAAAAGAAGAGAAATCATCTATGTCACAGTATAGAGATTCCTTTATGTGAGTAGAAGAAGAAAAGAAATTCGAACACAGAAAGAAGGAGAGGGTTCGAATTTTTAAGAAGAAGAGAAGTGTTAGTAGATAAATAAATAATTAGAAGGAGGTGAGAGAGAAGAATTTTCGAAAATAATTGAAAAGAAAGGAGAGAAAAAACTATTTTTGTTTTTAATTTAAAATTAAAGTTAAAATTCAAAAATAAGAAAAGAAATAAAATTAAAATTAAAATTTAAAATAATTAGTTAATTAAAAAGTAATTTTGAAAAAGAGGAAGGTGATTTTCGAAAATTAGAGAGAGAAAATTAGTTAGGTAGTTTTGAAAAAGATAAGAATCAAACAAGATAAGATTAATTGAAAAAAAAAGATTTAAAAATCAATTTTGAAAAGATAAGAAGTTAGATAAGAAGTTAGAAAAGATTTTGAAATTAATTTTGAAAAAGATGTGATTGAAAAGATATGATTGAAAATCATTTTGAAAAAGATTTGAAAAGGAAATTAAAAAGATTTGATTTTTGAAATCAAAGTTGATTACTTGACTAACAAGAAATTTGAAGATATGATTTTAAAATTTAAAGATTGAACCTTTCTTAATAGGCAAGTAACAAACTTAAAAATTTTTGAATCAATCACATTAATTGTTAGTAAAGATTTTGAAATTATGAACAAGATAAGAAAAAGATTTTTGAAAATCAATTTGAAATTTTTGAAAATCATAAAAGAAAAATGAAAAAGATTTGATTTTTAAAAAAATTTGAAAAAGATAGAATTTTTAAATTGAAAATTTGATTTGACTCATAAGAAACAATTAAATTTAAAAAATTTTTGAAAAAGTCAACTCAAATTTTCGAAAGTTTATGAGAGAAAATAGGAAATATATTTTTTTGATTTTTGAATTTTAATGAAGAAAGAGAAAAACATAAAATTGATGCAAAACATAAAAATTTTTTATTAAAATAAAAGATGCATGCAAGAACACTATGAGTGTCAAGATGAACACCAAGAACACTTTGAATGTCAAGATGAACACCAAGAAATTATTTTTGAAAACTTTTAAGAAAAGAAAAACATGCAAGACACCAAACTTAGAAATTTTCAATGTTGAGACATTAATAATTCAAAAATGCATGTGAGAAACAAGAAAAGACACAAAACAAGAAATTTTAAAGATCAAACAAGAAGACTTACCAAGAACAACTTGAAGATCATGAAGAATGCAATGCATGAATTTTCAAAAAATGCAAGAAAGAGATAAACATGCAATTGACACCAAACTTAAAAACTGACACAAGACTTAAACAAGAAACATCAAATTATTTTTGATTTTATGATTTTATTAAAATTTTTGGTATTTTTCGAAAATTATTTGGAAAAAGCAAAATAAAGATTTCAAAATTTTTAATAGGAATTCCAGAAATCTTACAATGTTAGTCTAAAGCTCCAGTCCAGGAATTAGACATGGCTTACTAGCCAGTCAAGCTTTCAGTGAAAGCTCCGGTCCAAAACACTAGACATGGCCAATGGCCAGCCAAGCTTTAGCAGATACAAATCAGACATACAACAGCTGATACTTCATTCAACTTGCTTCTATGCTGATGAGTGGAAGCCTCGGTCCAAAAGAATTAGACATGGCTTTACAGCCAGCCAGGCTTCAACATGTTTCATGAAACTCTAGAATTCCTTCTTAAAAATTCTGAAGAACATAAAATAATTTACTTTTGAAATTTTTTTTTTGAAAATTTTTTCGAAAATAAAAAGAATAAAAACAAAAACTTAAAAGTAAAATAAGATTACCTAATCTGAGCAACAAGATGAACCGTCAGTTGTCCAAACTCGAACAATCCCCGGCAACGGCGCCAAAAACTTGGTCCACGAAATCGTGATCGTTCATTCCTTAGTAATGATGCATTCCAAATCTCATGAAATCAAAACCATGTTTGCTTGACTAAATCTACCATTTGACTAAAGTTGCTTAATCTACCAATCTCCGTGGGATCGACCTCACTCTTAGTGAGTTTTATTACTTGATACGACCCGGTATACTTGCGGGTAAATACGTGAAATTGATTTTTTTACGTATCAAGTTTTATTACTCGAAGAAGATTCAAATCCAAACACAATGAGCTTATCTTCAGTTGGATGTCAAGCAAAGATGTTGTTCCGGAGTTATCTTTCAAGCTAAAAAAGGAAGAATACCCTGAGATACAAAAAATAATTAGAAAGAGGGGATGGGAGCTTCTTTGTAACCAACCTCAAGAGGTAAGCATGTTACTCATCCATGAGTTTTACACCAATGTGATAAGAGAATTTGTTGATGAAGAGCCATACATGAGCTATGTAAGAGGGGTGAAGGTTAACTTTAGTCCAGACACCATCAACAGGGTGCTAAAGATCAAACCAAAACGTTTCAAACAAGCTAGCTATGAGGAAAGGGTTGAAAATGATCCAAGATATATGGATATACTAAGTGACTTGTGCAGAGTGAGCACGGATTGGGTGTTGGACTCAAAAAAACAACCACTCAAACTCAGAAGAGGTGATCTCATACCTCAAGCAAAGGGATGGCATGACATAGTAAGGAGATCATTAATCCCTACTTCAAATAATTCTGAAGTGACAGTGAATAGAGCAATAATGATCCACTGCATAATGAAAGGAGGGGAGATCAATGTGGGAGAAATCATAGCCACAAACAACATTGACATAGCTGAGAAGGTCAAACAGGACAGTTGGCTAGGATATCCTAGCACTATTCTGCGTTTATGTGAAGAAGCTGGAGTACCTCTCCAAGAATTTGGAGAAACTGACGTGGTCTCTATTGGAAAACCCCTCACCAAGGAAAGGTTGGAATTTATCACCACAACACAATTGGAGAGGCAACCTTTAGCAAGAAGAAAAAAATAGAAAACCGGTGAGAAAAATGTCTAAGTCTAAAAACAAGTCAAAAGTAAAAAGTAAAGTAAAAGGTCCCTCTAAGTACCAAACTTTTCTCTATTTATACTACTCCTAAAACTTCTTCAGAGATCTTCAATTTGGGCTAGCAATGTGGGCTTTCTCATTGTTGAATTCTTGGCTCAAAGGAAGAAGTTGCTGGCCTTTGTGAGGAACAGAGGAAGCAGAGCAAGTTGTCATCAAATCTGGCCCATTGAGGGGCGTTGTTAGTGATAACTCCAGGCATAATGCACGTTGGCAACGTGCCAATGACTTTCCTGGAAGTGAGCTTTGAGACTTGGGCGTTGTTGGCCCAAGTTGTTGCTAACAACTTGCTCTTCTTCTTCTTGACCCTTCTCTGATGCTTAATGTTGCCCAGAATTTGAGTATCAATCCTCTGCTTCAATATGGACTATCATATATCATTGGAAAGCTCAGAGTGTCTTCTTTCTAATGCACTTGGATTCATCTCAATTGGATTTTTCTAGCTCAAGTTATGCTTCCTCAAAGAAGGTAAGGTCAAGCTGCCAAGTTGTTGTGGATAACGCCCCCTTTCTCCCAAGTTGGCAACGTGCCAAGCCTCCCAAGGCTGCAACAATGGGCTGGCGTTATTGCCAACAATGCCCCCTTTGCAGCACGTTGCCAACGTGCTCGACCCTTCTCCAGGGTTGCCTTGTGGCTTCCTTCAATTTCAACCTCATTTTCTTGTTTTTGGGGCCTAAAGATGACTCTGATTCAAGCTTCCATTTCATGCTTCACTATAGACTATCATATATGGTTGGAAAGCTCTGAATGTAAGCTTTCCAATGCACTTGGAATCACTCAATTTGGATTTCTACAACTCAAGTTATGCTCGTTTGAAGGAGACCTGGTCAGGCTGCCAAAATCGCACACGTTTCTGGTAAAAACGCCCTTGTTTCCAGCGTTGGCAACGCCAGCTTTTGAAGCTTCAAAATGAATGCTAACCCCATACTATGATATATGGTTGGAAAGCTCTGGATGTCTACTTTCAAATGCCGTTGGAAGCACTTCATTTGGAGTTTTGTAGCTCAAGATATACTCCATTGAAGGAGGTAAGGTCAGGCTGCCAGCTTTCTGGAGTTGTTGTGGATAACGCCCCTATATCTCCAAGTTGGCAACGTTGGCTCCTTTTTCTGGGCATTCTCCATGCTTGGGCGTTGTCACCAAACACTCCAGCTCTTCCTGGAGTTGGCAACGTGCTCGACTACTCCTCCAAGCTTCATTCTTGTTGCTCGGCGTTGCCTTGGATAACGCCTATGGTTCCTGGCGTTGGCAACGCCAGCTCCCCTTCCTCTAGGGCCAAGCCTTGCTTGTGTGGCGTTGCCTAGGAACACGCCTATGGTTCCTGGCGTTGGCAACGCCCTCGACACTCTCTCCTTGGCCAAATTCTTCTAGCTCAGCGTTGTCTTGAGTAACTCACCCTTTCTCTCAAGTTGGCAACGCCAACATCTACTCTCCAGGGTGCTTGGCGTTGCCTTCAACAACTCACCCTTTCTCCAAGTTGGCAACGCCAACTTCTACTCTTCTTCTTGCCCAACTTGCTTCTTGATTTGTTGCCAAACACTCCAATGTAACTCCAAGTTAGCAACGTGCATAGTCTTCACAGGAAACCACTTTCTTGCAAGGTTGCTTGTGCTCTTCCTCAAGTGAGGCTTCATTGGCGTTGGCAACTTGAATTCCAAGTTGGCAACGTGCATCTTATTCTTGAAAGAGTTGTTGGCCACTTGCTTGCTTCATTCTTGCTTCCATGCTTTCTTGTTTCATCACCTATCATTAACAAAGGAAATTGCTTCAAAGTCTTACCAATCCATGCAATCAATTTCATGAGATTCATTCATGCTAATTCATTTGTCAACTCCTTGAATTCTTTGCACAAATATGGCCAAATTCCACCTAGTTCTTGGTTCATGAATGCATGGAGAGAAAACTCACACAAATGCTTGTTTATTTCAAAGAAAGTGAGTGAAACTAAGCCAAAACTAACTAAACTAACTAGTTAAAAATGGCAAATATGCGAATGCATCACAACACCAAACTTAAATCTTGCTTGTCCTCAAGCAAGAAAAGAATCATGTAATAGAGATTGACAATCCAAGGTTAGAAGAAAAGCAAGTTAATGTTCATGGCAAGCTAGTTTTCTATGCATGCTACAATCACAAAAGAAATGTAAATGATTGATGCTTCTATCTAGCTCACTTTATAAAATCTTTTTCTTATATTTCTTCCTTGAAACAAGATTTTGATTTTTTTATTAGCTTCTCCTTTTGGGTGCTTTGCCCCATGAGTTGATAACAAAACTACGACTCTAAATGCTTTGTTTTCAAGTATTACCACTTGATACATAAGCACCACAAGCATTTAATTAGAGGACTTCATTAAGCTCATTTATTTCTTTTCTTGACTCTCTAATCATTGATGCTCAGAGCCTTGAGCTTTGAGGGAGTGCTTTTGCACTTGAGCCTAGCCTTGACTTCTAAGTGTTTTGTTTTCAAGCATTTTACTTGATACATAAACACCACAAGTACATAACAATGAAATTGTCATTGGTACCCAGAGCCTTCAGCTTTCTCATTCTTTCCCTTTTTCTTTTCTTGCCTTAATTGCATTTGCTTCTTCAAGGTTTTCATGATTTTCAAAAGATTTCACAAAATGTCCTAGATGAAAACTTCAATTAAATAAAATCTAATGTACTTGAGCAACAATCAATCATACTAGCTTTCCAATACTTGTATGCACATACTAAATTCTTCTTTTATTCCTTGTTTGTTTATGATCATGATGCTTTATTGCTTTTGAATTCACAAAACTCAAGTTGGTAGTTATAATGTCACAGCAGCATATTGCAATTTAGAAATCAAACTATGCCTATTCATACCATACATGTATACAGAGAAGGTAATAAGACAATCATGCAATTTAAAGTGCTGGAAACAAATGAGAGGAAAAAGAACTTTACAACCTATACCTATGGTTGACATGTTGTTCACTTTCTTCCTCTTCTTCCAGTTTGTTAATAGGAATGACCTTAAGGGGGGAGAAGATTCAGCTAGTGTCCCCTGTCTTAACCTCTCCTCAGCAAGCTTTCTTTTGTTAATGGCTTGATTGAGCTTGCTTGCTGGATCAGGGGGAGGATTGCTTGTGGTTGACCTTTTTTTCTTCATGAATATTGTCCTTGGTAGCTTGGTCACAATCCTCTTCTTGGTGCTTTTGTTAATTGCCTTCACTTCCTTGAATCCAAGTCTTGGTGGTTGTGTGATTGTTGGAGTCTTCTTTTCATCAAGAGTTCCTTGTAATAGTGGTTCAATGAGCTCTTCCTCTGTGTACTTCTCTGCTTCACTTGAGTGTGATTTCTCTTGAGTGTCTTCCTCACGTTCTTGCTCTTCCACTTCCTCTTTTACACTCAACATTTGCTTTAATAGCTCTTTCATGGAAGAGGTTTGTTGTTCTTCCCAAGATTTCTTCATCTCCTCTTCATATCTTTCAATCATGGATTCAATTATTGAGCCATTTTGTTTCAGGGAAGTTTGAGAGAGTTGTGAGTTTTCATGTTCCCTTGTCATCTCAAATGGATTTTGTGAAGATGAAGCCACAGGTTCAAACACCTCCACAACTTCCTTTTCCATTGAACTTTCACTTGATACAGAGGTTTCCTCATTTTGTTTTTCCACTTCCTCACCCACAATTTGGTCTTCATCCTCCTTGCTAAGCTCTAAGTGTCCATCCATCTTCTTAAAAAGGCTCTCTCGTTCCTTCCAATATTGTTCTTGTCTTTCCAAGAGTTCTCTAGCTCTCTCTTGAGTTTCTAGGCAACTTTGGAGGCATTGTTCTATTTGTAGAGAGAGAGGAGAAGGTTGGGGTGGACTTGTGGATGTTGTGGTGAAGTATTGTTGAGGGATATGGAATGAATTGTGTGGGTAATCAAATGTATTTTGTGGTTGATGACTTGAATTGTATGGATTTTGGAAGGAATTTTGTGTTGAGGCAAACTCAAGTGATGAAGAATTTTGATATGAAAAATTTGGAGGTGAGGTTGGATAATTAAGAGGTGAGGGCTCTTGATGGACGGGATAGGAAACATTGAATTCTCTTTGGTTTTGTCCTTCCCAATCACAATTTGGATAGTTGTCCCATTCATAGGAGTATGAATCATTTTGTGTTCTTGGGAAGTACCCCATTTGGTTTGATTGCTCATGATCCATCATTTCTTGTTGATATTCCCATCCACCATGAGGATAATGACATAAATCATTTTGTGGTGGTGGGCAATATCCCATATGATTCTCTTGCTCATCTTGTGGTTCTGAAGCATATCTCCATGGATTGGAGTGCTCAGAATTTGTAATTTCTTGGCGATACTCCCAGCCACCATTAGAATAATGACTTGAATCATTTTGTGGTGGTGAGAAATATCCCATATGATTTTATTGCTCATCTTGTGGTTCTGAAGCATATCTCCATGGATTGGAGTGCTCAGAATTTGCAATTTCTTGGCGATACTCCCAACCACCATTAGAATAGTCAATTGGTGATGGTGGGTGATATCCCAGAAAAATTGTTTGATCACAAGATGAGTTGAACTCCATTTGAATTTTGTAAAACACAACACCAAATAAAATTGAAATTCATGTCACAGAGAAGAATTTCTTAGTGAGGCAATAACTCAAACACCTTAGTGTCAAAAAGAAAAAAAAAATTAAAAGAACTGTACAAAGCAAACACAAAGAAAATGCTTAATCTAAACTACCATTCACTTAATCATTGTCAATCTTTTCCAATCCCCAGCAACGGCGCCAAAAACTTGATACGTAAAAAAAATCAATTTCACGTATTTACCGGCAAGTATACCGGGTCGTATCAAGTAATAAAACTCACTAAGAGTGAGGTCGATCCCACGGAGATTGGTAGATTAAGCAACTTTAGTCAAATGGTAGATTTAGTCAAGCAAACATGGTTTTGATTTCATGAGATTTGTGAGTTTTGAACATAATTGCAAAAAGTTAAATGGCAAGGAATTTAAAGAACTAGAAGAGAGAAAGAAGATGAAAGTAAATAACTGAAACTTAAAATACAAGAAACTTAAATGACATTAAAGATAAATTGCAAGAAAGTAAAGATTGCAGAATTTTAAAGAGCATAAGAGTAAATAGCAAGAAATATAGAAACAGCATGTAAATGACAAGAATAATGAATTGCAAGAATGTAGAAGGGAATTGGGTAATGGGTATTCAAACAACTAAAGAGCAAAAGAAATGAGAATGAATGATGGAGAGATCATTAAGGATCGGAGATACAAATTTTCATGAATTGATGTTGATCAATTCCTTCTCAATCATGGGTATAGATCCATGGCAATTTGTGGGTAATTGAGTCCCAATCTCTTGGTGACTCAATTTCTCTCAACACAACCAATTGCCACTCTCGTGATCTAATTGTTCATGAGAAGAGATGAAGCTCAATTTCTAATCCAAGCCACACAACTTCCAGAATCTCAACTAAGGAAGGTTACATCTCACATACCAACCAAAGTATATTGATCAAGGAAGTCATGAAAGGATGAACTCTAAACTAAATTATGTAGCTCCTTTCTCAAATTCACTACATAATTCATATAGATTAATCCCTCTCTCGATGGTGATTGAATCTATGAAGAACAAGAGTTTCCTTTTAGATGAACCACTTGAATTGAGAAGGAAAAGAAAATTTATCAACTCATTCAAAAGAGTAGAGCTCCTCCCCCTAATGAAAATGGGGTTTAGTGAATCATAGCTCTAAATTAAACAATAAATGCAAAAGTAAACATTCAAATTGAGTAGAGAAGAAGTGATGAAGAATGGAGAAGAAGTTCTTAAAACTGTAATTCAAAGTTGCAAGAAGAACAAAATAGAAAACCGGTGAGAAAAATGTCTAAGTCTAAAAACAAGTCAAAAGTAAAAAGTAAAGTAAAAGGTCCCTCTAAGTACCAAACTTTTCTCTATTTATACTACTCCTAAAACTTCTTCAGAGATCTTCAATTTGGGCTAGCAATGTGGGCTTTCTCATTGTTGAATTCTTGGCTCAAAGGAAGAA
>NC_029788.2:77628906-77639306 GCF_000816755.2 Arachis ipaensis | reverse complement strand
CTTGCTTGTGTGCGTTGCCAAGGAACACGTCCCTTGTTTCTGGCGTTGGCAACGCCCTCGACCTTCTCCTTGGCTCAGCTCCTTGCTTGCCTGCGTTGCCATCAAACACTCACTCCTTTCTCCAAGTTGGCAACGCCAACAACTCCTCTTCTTCTTGCCCAACTTGCTTCTTGAGTTGTTGCCAAGCACTCCAATGTAACTCCAAGTTAGCAACGTGCAAGTCCTCTGCCTCCTTGCCAAGCTTGATGTATTCTCAAGGCTTCTTGCTCCAATTCTTGCTCCATGACCTTCTTGCTTCATTACCTATCATTAACCAAAGAATTTGCTTCAAAGTTTTTCCATTCTATGCAACAATTTTCAAGAGATTCATTCATGCTAATTCATTTGTCAACTCCTTGAATTCTTTGCACAAATATGGCCAAATTCCACTTAGTTCTTGGTTCATGAATGCATGGAGAGAAAACTCACACAAATGCTTGTTTATTTCAAAGAAAGTGAATGAAACTAAGCCAAAACTAACTAAACTAACTAGTTAAAATGGCAAATATGCAAATGCATCAAGTAACGGCGTCAAAACTTTATACGCACGTTCATAATCTTAATTCTTTGTCACAACTTCGCACAACTAACCAGCAAGTGCATTGGGTCGTCCAAGTAATAAACCTTACGTGAGTAAGGGTCGATCCTACGGAGATTGTCGGCTTGAAGCAAGCCATGGTCACCTTATAAATCTCAGTCAGGCGGATTCAAATGGTTACAGAGTTTTAATAATTAAAAGATAAATAAAACGTAAAATAAAGATAAAGATACTTATGTAATTCATTGGTGAGAATTTCAGATAAGCGTATAGAGATGCTTTCGTTCCTCCTGAACCTCTGCTTTCCTGCTGTCTTCATCCAATCATTCATACTCCTTTCCATGGAAAGCTTTGTGTAGGGCATCACCGTTGTCAATAGCTACTTCCCGTCCTCTCAGTGAAAATGGTCTAAGATGCGCTGTCACCGCACTGCTATTCATCTGTCAGTTCTCGATCATACTGGAATAGGATTCAGTAATCCTTTTGCATCTGTCACTACGCCCAGCACTCGCGAGTTTGAAGCTCGTCACAGCCATCCCTTCCTAGATCCTACTCGGAATACCACAGACAAGGTTTAGACTTTCCGGACCTCAAGAATGGCCGCCAATAGTTCTAGCCTATACCACGAAGACTCTGATCTCACGATCAGAAGGCTAAGAGATACACATTCAAGCTTGTTTGCATGTAGAACGGGAGTATTTTTCAAGCACGCGTTCATAAGTGAGAATGATGATGAGCGTCACATAATCATCACATTCATCATGTTCTTGTGTGCGAATGAATATCTTAGAGAAGAAATAGGCTTGAATTGAATAGAAAAACAATAGTACTTTGCATTAATTCATGAGGAACAGCAGAGCTCCACACCTTAATCTATGGTGTGTAGAAACTGTACCGTTGAAAATACATAAGAACAAGGTCCAGTTATGGCCGAATGGCCAGCCTCCATAGAGGTCTAAGATAGCATAAAACTAATCAAAGATCAGATCCAAAGACTCTGAATACAATAGTAAAAGGTTATCTTTATACTAAACTAGTTACTAGGGTTACAAAAATGAGTAAATGATGCAGAAATTTACTTCCGGGCCCACTTGGTGTATGCTTGGGCTGAGCATTGAAGCTTTCACGTGCAGAGGTCTTTCAAGAAGTTAAACGCCAGTTTGTAACCTGTTTCTGGCGTTTAACTCTACTTTGCAACCTGTTTCTGGCGTTTAACTCTAGAATAGGGCAGAGAGCTGGCGTTGAACGCCAGTTTGTGTCATCTAAACTCGGGCAAAGTATGGACTATTATATATTTCTGGAAATCCATGGATGTCTACTTTCCAACGCAATTGAGAGAGCACCATTTGGACTCCTGTAGCTCCAGAAAATCCACTTTGAGTGCAGGGAGGTCAGAATCCAACAGCATCTGCAGTCCTTCTTCAACCTCTGAATCTGATTTTTGCTCAAGTCCCTCAATTTCAGCCAGAAATTACCTGAAATCACAGAAAAACACACAAACTCATAGTAAAGTCCAGAAATGTGATTTTTATTTAAAAACTAATAAAAATATACTAAAAACTAACTAAATCATACTAAAAACTATGTAAAACCAATGCCAAAAAGCGTATAAATTATCCGCTCATCAGCCACTAAGAAAAATAAAGTAGAATAAGATAAAACAAAAGTAAGACTGAAACAGAACGATCATACTATGGTGGGTTGTCTCCTACCTAGCACTTTGCTTTTACGTCCTTAAGTTGGACGATCTTCAAGCTCATTCTGCTTCTGTTGGTGGGTCCTCCAAGAGGAAGACCTCTAGCTCTTTGTGTTCCTTCATCTTCTCACCATGATAAAGCTTTAAGCGATGTCCATTGACCTTGATGTAATTGGAACTTGAAGGATGACGTAGGTGGAAGACTCCATATGGCTCTGCCTTCTCCACTCTGTAGGGACCTTCCCATCCGGATCTCAGCTTACCTGGCATGAGTCTCAGACTGGAGTTGTAAAGGAGAACCAGATCTCCTGGTTTGAACTCTCTTCTCTTGATATGCTTATCATGCACAGCCTTCATCTTCTCTTTGTATACTCTGTAGTTATCATAAGCTTCGAGTCGAAGGGTCTCCAGTTCTGCCAGTTACAGCTTCCTTTCAGTACCAGCTTGCTCAAAATTCTTGTTGCACTCCCTCACCGCCCAGAAAGCCTTGTGTTCCACCTCTATCGGAAGGTGGCAAGCCTTTCCGTACACTAAGCGGAAGGGGCTCATCTCAATGGGTGTTGATAAACCACTATTTCATGGTTTATCTTGTGCTCAATTGAGTGGTTTTTATCAACTCTTTACCCACTTATTCATACTATTTGTATGGTTTTACATTTGCCTTCCTAATTATGTGCTTTGATTGAAAACATGCTTCTTTGGCCTTAAGTTCCCTATGTTTAAATCCTCTCTTATTACCATTGGATGCCTTGATATGTGTGTTAAGTGATTTCAGAGATTACAGGGCAGGAATGGCTCAGAGGATGAAAAGGAAGCATGCAAAAGTGGAAGGAATACAAGAAGTTGGAGAAATTGCTAAGCTGTCCAGCCTGACCTCATCGCACTCAAACAACTATAACTTTAGCTAAAGAGGTCCAAATGACGCGGTTCTAGTTTTTTTGGAAAGCTAACATCTAGGGCTTCGATTTGATCTATAATATGCCATAGTTTTCATGACTCTAGGCAATGCGAACGCACGATCCACGCGGACGCATTGCAGTGACGAAAATCAGCGTGGTAGATTTCTTCTCCAGCAATTTCTGAGCTGTTTTCGACCCAGTTTTCGGCCCAAAAAACACAGATTAGAGGCTATAAAGTGGGAAATCCATTCATTCATAATCATCAGCTCATAATTCATAATTTAGATGTAGTTTTTAGAGAGAGAGGTTCTCTCCTCTCTCTTAGGATTTATAATTAAGATTTCTCTTGCTTTCAAGATTGTTTCTTTTTATCAGGTTCAATTTTCCTTTTATTTATTTTCCCAATTAATTTATGAATATCCATGTTAGATTTGATTTCTTTTATTAATGCAATTTGAGGTATTTTCAGATTTAATTTTGCTTTGCTTTATTTATATGGATGCTTTTAATTTAATTTAGATATTTTCTTCCTTTTGGCTCTGGTTAAGTAATTGGTGACGCTTGAGTTATCAAACTCGAGGTGTTGACTAAAAATTGGAATTCTTCAAGAACTAATTTGAGTTTCAATAACTCTAGCCTTTCCCAAGAAAATACTAGGACTTGAGGATTCAAAAATTAATTCATCCACTTAACTTACCTTCATAGTTAGAGGTTAATAAGGTGGGAGAAAAATTCAATTCTCATCACAATTGATAAGGATAACTATGATAGGACTTCCAGTTCTTATACCTTGCCAAGAGTTTATTTTATAGTTATTTATTTATTTTACTTGTCATTTAAATTAACTGCTCCTTATTTTAAAAACCCCAAATTTACAAAACTCATAACCAATAATAAGAACACCTCCCTGCAATTCCTTGAGAAGACGACCCGAGGTTTAAATACTTCGGTTATCAATTTATTTAGGGGTTTGTTACTTGTGATAACCAAAAAGTTTGTACGAAAGGTTGATTGCTTGGTTTAGAAACTATACTTGCAACGAGAACTTATTGTAAATTCTAAACCATCAATCTTCAGTTCGTCAAAATGGCGCCGTTGCCGGGAAATTGCAAACGTGTGCCTTATTATTGGTTAATGAAAATATTTTCTTTTGCTTGTTTATTTATTTTTATTTTTATTTTTATTTTTTCTTTTTCATAAATTAAGAGGTTATTGGTTTTTATTTAGTTATTAAATTTTTTTTCCAAAAATTTGTTTTCGGTGTTCATCTTGATCATCAAGTTGTTCTTAGTTGTTTTCTCCGTTTTGATCTAAAAATTTTAAGTTTGGTGTCATTTTATTGTTTTTCTCTATTCTCATTTAATTCAAAAATATGTTTTCTCTTTATTTTAATTGAATTTTTGAAATTTGCGTAAATTTTTTTTTTTCAGATTTTGATTTTAAAATTTTTATCTTATCTTATCTTAGTTTTAAATTTCAAAATTCAAATCTTTTTCAAAATCTTATCTTATCTTATTTCAAAATCAAATTTCAAATTTCAAATATTTAAATTCCAAAATTCAATTTTCAAAATTCAAATTTCAAAATTTAAAAAAATTCAAATTTAAAAATTTTCAAATTTCAAATTTCAAAATTCAAAATTTAATTTTCAAATTCAAAAAATTTAAATTTCAAATAACCTTTTAATTTAAAATTGTTTTTATTTTTGTTTTTAATTTTTATTTGCTACTATGAACTCTCACCCCTTTGACTATGAGTCTGGTTACAATTATATTGCAGGAAGAGGAAATTAAAATGAGAACATGTATCAAGGTTGGAACAATCAAAGATGGGAGGAGCCACAAGGATTTGATCAACCCTCATGCAACAACCACCTCCAATGGACTATCAACAACCACCACCATATGCCTATAAACCCTCTCCTCAATATGACTTTGGACCACCATACTCAGAAGCCCCTTTTCACCATTCACCTCCATATCGTATCCACCATACCAACCACCTTATGAGCCAAATGAACCCTCCTATCCACCCCAAACCTCCATGGAGAAAGCACTTACTGATCTAAACTCTGCTATACAAGCTCTCGTCGCCCAAATCGGACCACCAAATACCTTCAACAATTAACCCTCAAGGTCTAGTGCACTTCCTTTTCAACCACAAAATGATCTCTCCATCCCATCACCACCATCCATGGAAGAGCACCCACATCCATCAATCCAAGAGCAACATGATCCCAATGATGCTATTGACAAAGACTTGGGAGATGCTGAACCTCCATGGGAAAGTCAAGACATAGAGCCTCCTTCCAAGATAGTTGCATTTGATGTTGAGGAGGGTGTACAACCTCCAAGGCATAGGCTGGTTGAAGACTTGGAAGAGGTTGATCAAGAGATGGAGATTCAAGAAAAAGAGGCACAACCTTCCATGCCCTTGGTGAGAAATGAAGAAGAGATTGAATTGGAAGAAAGCTACCAAGAGGAAGAGGTTGAAATTGAAGAAGCTTGCAAAGAGGTGGAAGATGTCAAAGAAGAGCACAAGGAAGTAGAGCTTGCAAGTTCATTAGAGACACCTCCCCCAAGGCCATTACCGTCCAACACAACATTCAAATGGGTAAAATTCTCATCCTTGACCTTTACTTTCCCACTTGAATATGGGCTACTAGAGACGGATGGTCAACTTAGAGTTCTTTGTGGCATTAAGAGTAAGAGGAAGATGGTCAGTGGTAAGAATTGTCCTGCAAGGTTCATTATGGTTGGAAGCTTTAAGTTTAAACGCAGAGGTTGGTGTAGAGCTCAATTGAATGGGTATGGGAAGTTGTTTGGACGCTTCAGTGAGAATTCTAAGGCTGAACCACTCAGATGGAATCATGATAATCAACTTGAAGACGGGTGTAGAAACAAGATTTGGGATCCAAGAATATATGAGGATCAATTTTGGGAGCTCAAAGCTTGCAAAGAACTCCATCAAAGCTTGAGAAATTTACTTGGTATTGATAGAGCTTATTGGAAGTCCAAGCATTGGTGGAAGTTTCAAGACGAGTTCAAGCACAAGTCACCATAACAGGAAGCTCACCAAATGTCCAACTTAAGGACTTTAACTAAAAGTGCTAGGTGGGAGACAACCCACCATGGTATGATCGTCCTTTTTTCAGTTTTAATTCTAGTCTGTTTTGTTTGTTTTTAAGTTTTGATTGGACCTGGAATCATGCATAACATTGCATTCTACATACTGCATTATTAAAAAAAAAAAGAGAAAAGCACGCACGCGACGTGGCAGCGTCGCTGACGCATCCGCATCACCAGTGCATTTTGAAGAAAAGAGAATTGGACAGAGAGTCACGTGAGAGCGTGGCTGGAGGCGTGCCTGTGGCACAAATTGACCCACGCGACCGCGTCACTGACGCGTCCGCGTCGTTTGGAAAAATGCCTCCCACGCGTCCGCATCACCCACGCGAACGCGTGGCTCTGTGAAATCGACGTAAAAGGGTGTAAGGCAGTAAGTTGGGCTGGAATGAGGCTGGAACCATGCTAGAAGCACAAGCCCTACCACGCGAACGTGTGCCCCATGCGTCCGCATCATTTTTAAAAGAAAGGCGATCCACGCGATCGCGTCAACCACGCGACCGCGTCACCCAAAAATTTGGCAAAAAGAGTTTCGAACAGAGAGTTGCGCGAACGCGAGGCTGCACTCGCGCCAATCGCACAAATCAGGTCACGCGATCGTGTGACCCACGCGTCCGCATCACCTGACCTTATCGCGCACCACGCGACCGCGTCACTCACACGTCTGCGTCGCCTGCGTCGCACAACTTATCCAGATCAGCGCCAATTATCCTATCTTTTCTTTTCTAACCCTAATTTCTTCTATCTTTTCTTCTTTCCTCTTTCTTTCTTACTTTATCTCTTTCACTTCTCATTCTTTTTCACCTTCATTCTATTTTACTTAATTTATTTGCATACTTTCATTCATTGCATTTTAATTTTGTGCATATTTTTACTTTCTTTTCTAAATTTATTACTTTTCTGTTGGTGTTGAATTTTCTTATTTAACTGTTGCATCTTCTTTTGTATTATTTTGGGTGCTTAGTGACTTGTTTTATTCTGGTTAGATAATATTATCAATGCCAATCTTTTATACCTGTATTACTTTTGCATTGACATGAATTTATATTATCTCTCCTTACCCACACACTCTTCCCTATTGTTGCAAATTTTTGCACTCTTGATTTGCCATGTACTTCTACTGTTTTCTCACTTGCATGTTGTAGCTACCATGTAATTGAGACCCTAATTATTTGGCATTAACCCAAACATATTTTATTTGTCTTCTTATCTTTATTTCTGGGTTACTGTTCTTCTTTTTCTCTTCTTTCAGGCTGGCCACCGAAGACGGAAAAAGGGAGAAACTTCTAAAAGGGGAGACAAACAAGTCCATCTGCACAATCCTTGAAGAAAAGCATAAGTTGGAACAATCCGTCCACCTGCACATCTTAGCATGCACCGAGGACGGTGCAATCTTTAAGTGTGGGGAGGTCGATACCTGATGACATGTCATCATGTCATGTTTTTCTATGCTTTTTCATATAAGAAATTGATAATTAGTGCTTAAATATTGCATTCTTTTATGCTTAAATGGTATATTTCCTTGATCTTTTAATTCTATAAATTTGGTAGGAAATAAGAAGAAAAAGAAGCACAAAATAAGCTAAAAAGGAGAAAAAAGAACTTTGGAGCACACTTTGAAGTTGGAGCACACTTTGGAGCCTTAGGCCACGCTTTTAAAAGCGTGGCCCATGACCAAATCAAGGAAGCGTGAACAATCAGCACACAAAGCTCAGTTCACTAAGTGAACTTAGCTTTGCCGTACAAGAAAAATGTGCTTGGAGGCAAGAAATTTCGCTAAGTTAAAATCTGGGCGTTCACAGCATGACCATGCCACCTTCAAAGAGATATAACTTGACCTACAGATGTCCGATTGATGAGCTTTTAGTTTCGTTAGAAAGCTAACATTCAGAGCTTTCCAACGATGTATAATAGTGCATATTTGGCATGAAATTGAGGCACAAGTGAAAGGCATCTTTAAGGACCAAAAACAAGCAAAAATAAACCAAAGTGGCTTCACCAAGGCTCAAAGGGGGAGTGACGTCGGGTTTTCTACCAGTAAAGAAATTCATAGAAGCGGTTGTGTTGTAGATATAGTTTCTAAACCGGCAAAAATCCCTTCGTACAAACGTGTTGGGTGTCACAAGTAACAAACCCCTTTAAAAATTGTTAACCGAGTATTCAAACCTCGGGTCGTCTTCTCAAGGAACTGCGAGGAAGTATGTTCTTATTATTGGCTATAAAGGTTATAATCGGGGTTTAGAAGGTGAGAAGCAAGTAATCTAAATGACGAGTGAATTAAATGGCAATTAAGAATAAATAATAAATGTAAAGCAACTTTTAGCAAGGTAGAGAAATTAGAGGTCCAACTTAGTTATCTCTCTCAACTATAATAAAAGTTGAATCTAAACTCCACTTGGTCAACCTTTACCAAGGCAAAGGAAAGTTAAGGGACTAATTAAATTGACTTTTGAATCCTAATTATTTCCTCAGAAAAGGTTGGGATTATTTAAGTTCAGCTCAATTAGCAAGATAACGATTATCAATTATGTTGAGTTTAATAACTGTTGAGTTACTAAATTCTTAACCAGAACCAAAAGGGGAAAAGTAAAATTTCTGGAATAATAAAAGTGTCCTTAGATGGGAAGCAATGGCAACTTAAGTCAAAGAGAATAATCATAAACTGAAAATACCTCAATCATCATTAATTCAAATAGAAATCTGTAACATGGAATAATTCATAAATAATAATAATCAATTCAAATGTTGGAATAAATAAAGAGAAGTAATATTAAAAGAACATTAAACCTGGATCCAGAGTTACTCTTAAAACAAGAAAAAATCCTAAATCCTAAAAGAGAGAGAGAGAAGATCTCCCTCTCAACTAAATCTAATTCATTGAAAGGTGAAAATATGCGAGCTCTCTCTGAATGGATGCATTCCCTCACTTCATAACCTCTGGTCTATGCCTTCTGGACTTAGATTTGGGCCAAAAAGGGCCTCAGAACTCGTTATGAGTGTTTTCTGCAATTTCTGGTGCGTGGCCTCTGTCACGCGTCCGCGTGGGTCACGCGGTCGCGTCATTCGGAGCTTTTCCTTGCCACGCGGTCGCGTCAGTCATGCGACCGCGTCATGTGTTTTCTGCTTAAGGCGCGCGGTCGCTTCAGTCATGCGACCGCATCGCTGTTGATTCGTGCTTGGCACGCGATTGCGTCATCCATGCGATCGCGTGGATACCAGTTCCTTTAAAGCTCCGTTTTGCTTTCTCCATCCATTTTAGTATGTTTCCTTTTTCATCCTTTAAGTCATTCTACCTTAGAAAATCTGAAACTACTCAACACACTAATCACGACATCGAATGGAAATAAAGGTAATTAAAATAATTAATTTTTAAAGCTTAGAAAACATGTTTTTTCATTGTATGACATAATAAGGAAGGGAAAGTAAAACTATGCAATTAATGTGAATAAGTAGGTGAAGAGTTGAATAAATCACTCTAATTAAGCACAAAAGAACTCATGAAATATGGGTTTATCAACCTCCCCACACTTAAGCACTAGCATGTCCTCATGCTAAATCCAAGGTAAATAATTAAGGTTAAAGTGATGGAATGTTATGAAATGCAACCTATGCTAAATGCATTTACCTAATGAGTCATGCAATTCTAATTCATCCACTCATATATAAAGCTTACATGTAGCTAAGTTAATTCACATTCTCAAAGAGTTGTGTGTATATATATAGCCAACCCTTAAATAATAAAGTACTTTAGCAAATGAGATGGGAAAGAAAACATTGTACAAACTTGCAAAACAATTAGTAAATTTTGAGCACAGATATATGTTGATGAGTTATTGAACCCTCACTGGATTTTGTGTTTACTCTCTAGTCACTCAGTGTTTATTGGGTTTATTCACTCTATTTTTCTTTTTATTCTTAATTTCTACAGCTTTGTTTTTCATCTAACCAATCAACAATTATAGAGTATAGTCATACCAAAAAGTCATGAGGTCTTAACTAAGGTTGTAATGTGGTCAAGGTAAAGGTAAGGATTTATGTATAGGGTTAAGTGAGCTAATAAACGAATCCTTAATTAGACTAAGATCTCACCTAACATACATATT
>NC_029788.2:77590304-77628829 GCF_000816755.2 Arachis ipaensis | reverse complement strand
TTTTGTTTTTCTGCTTAAGGCTAGTAATTTGGCTAAATAGAATAAAGGGGTTTTGAAAGGCTCAAGGGGGCTAACAAGGGTGATGTAAAAGGTAGGCTAATTTGGGGTGAGTGAGCTAAAATCAAATGATGGCCTCAATCATTCTTTTGGTATGTATCTATTCTATATTCTATAATTGGACATATAGATTAAAGTAAAGGAAAGAACATCAGAATAAAAAGAAATGTAACACACAGAAATGAAATTATGGTTTGAATGTAACCATACAATTTAAGCTCAAGACTCACAGGCTGTGTGTTCTCTAACTCAAGCATCATATATCATTCATATATTGTATGCAGGTTTAGTTAAAAATTCCCATTATTCTCTTGAAAAAATTATTCTAGGGTAATTTTTAAAGTTTTAATGTTCCTCCTTGATGAAATGTTGTCAACTAACATGTAATGCTATATATACAAGGTGTGGGTTATTTTGATTCTGTTAAAGTTTCTAGTTTACTTCCTTTTTATATTTTTCTATTTAAACTATACTATCTTATGCTAAAAAGGGGTAAACTATACTAATTAATCCACTAATAAATCAGAATTGCAAACTAAACTAAATAACTAAAATAAACTAAATGGCTAAAGTGTGAACTAAAGATGCAAAATGCAGAAAATATAGAGTAAAATACACAAGTAGCAATGTATAAGTACTCAAAAAATAACAATAAAAGAAAAATACAGAAAAATATCCAAAATAAAAGAAAAAGTGTGTAGTGGTTCACCAAAATAAACGCCAGAGATGGTGACCTCCCCACACTTAAAATAAAACATCGTCCTCGATTCTCAATCAAGCCTGGTGTGAAGGAGTGTCATCAATGGTAGGGATGGTAGCTGGGGTCTCCGTGGCGGTGGTGGGCTGAGTGTCTGGCTGCTGTGGAGGTGGGACGGACTGGAGCGGGATCTCCGGATCTGCAGCCTGTATCTGGGGCATAACCTCCTGATGCGGGGCAGCCTGCTCTGTGGCTGCCTGCTGATGAGTCTCCGCCTGGGAATGAGGATCCTCCTCGTGCTCATCCTCCTCCTCGTGCTCATCCTCCTCCTCGTGCTCATCCTCTGATGGCTCTGAAGGGGTGTCGGGCTCGGAAGGGATGTCGGCGCCCTGTCTGATCATCAGCTTCAGATGGGAATAGCGTCGCCTGCTGCGGCGCTCTAATCTCTCATACCGGTGCCTGTTACGGCGCTCCATCTGATCAAGCTGGTGGAATAGACGATGCACGAGGCGATAGACTGGCTCAGAGGCGGGTGGAGGTGCAGTGGTGGCAGCAGGGGCAGCTGGGGCAGCTGTGGATGAAGAGGGTCCAACAGACGGAGGGGCTGTCTCATCAGTAGCAGTGACAGGTGGTGGTCTGTAGCCCAAGGCAAGGAAGTTCCTATTGTGCGGGATGATCTTCCTGCAGTCCGCTGCTGGTGGTCTCTCATCGGCATCCTCCCAAGGCACATCAGCCTGACGGCCTAGCCGTGTAACTAGGGAAGGAAAGGGGAGGGTGCCTCGGACGTGGGCCCTGGCCATATAATGCCGGATAAAACGAGGCAGATAAATGTCCTTACCCTCCAGCACACACCAAAGGAGAGTGATCATGGTAGCTGGGATCTCCGTCTCGTGAGTACTCGGCATCACAAAGTTACTCAAGATCTGATGCCAAAGTCGAGCCTCATCATTTAAGTACACTCTCTTGATCCCTCTAGGCATAGTGGTGTTCTGACCTATCTCCCAAGGAACAGCAGGGTCGAGAGCTATCCGTGCCTTCACGGCATCCCAGTCAAACTGCATCTGGCCCATGTCCTCCTCAGCCTGTGCAAAACCATCTGGCTGATCGGACTTGGCTGGGAGCTGGAGAATGGTCTCTATGGCCTCCTCAGTGACCAGAATTAGCTTTCCTCTCAGGTTCACTGCATCTAGGGTAGTGAGGTATTAGTTGCAATAGAATTTCCGTACCCAAGATGCATTCACCTCTGTCAGTTGTCTCTCCAGAAAGAACCAGCCCCGTTGCTTGATTTCCTCAGTAGTGTATTACTGGAGGGCCTCTGGAATCTTCAAGGTACGTTCCAGGTATAGATTTCTGGAGTTTGCAAAAGCCGGGTACTTCAGTTCACAGTACCGGTTTGTAAATTTTATAGGATCATTTGCAGAAAGCAGTTGGTTAGCTTTCTCCTGCTGTGTGAAATTCTTCTCCCGCCATGATGTATCGTGCATTAGAGAAATGATGGACTGGGAGGAATCTCCTCTCTTACGCTTGCCTTTACCTTTCCTCTGTGAAGCAGACATCCTGAAAAACAGAAAACCAGGAATTGGATAAAATAGGAAAGCAAATAGGCAATTAAATAAAGGAAATCCAAGCGGCAAAGGAGAAATAAAATAAGGAAAATGAGTACATGAAATGTGATTGAATTAATGTTAAATGGAAAAAAATTAAGCAATATGCCATGGTTAGAAAGTTAGAGGAAAGTGAAAATAATCAGAAAAGAGATCAAAAGGGTTGGTATGGTTAGGATTTGAAAAAGAAATTAGTAAATTAAAATTAGTGAGTTAGGAAGGTAAGTGGCATAGAAAAATTCCATATAACAAGGATTCACAGGTAAGAATAGAAGTACTCATAATTGAACAAGCAGTTTATGAACCAGGAAATCAAAAAGGATGAGAAAGTCTGCCATAGCATGCATGTAGTGGTTTGGGTAAAGCAGAGTAAAACAGATTTCAGAAATGCCAAACCAAAACATGAATGAAAACAAATTTAAAAAATTTGGACAGCATTCCGGCTAAAATTGGATTGTCCCGGAAAATAAACAGCAATTTAATCAGTTCATATGAATTAAAAAAATCAAGCTGCATGTACATAGATATAAAATAAACATAAAAACTCAATGTAAACAGCAGCAACATATAAGAAAGCAGCATATGAAACATGATTATAGCAGCAACAGATTTGCACATAGGATAAAACAGAAGTAAGAACAGTGCAAGTAAACAGACCTAGATCCACTAACCACAGCCTAAGCTACCTAAGAACCTAAAAATCCACTATAACATGCAAGTCTAACTATCCTAATTATGAACATAAATGGAATAAAAAAATACAGAAAAGTGACGAACAGATAAAAAAAAATGGTTGCGTGTTGTGGAACCTGGTAAGCGGAAGGGGTGGAACAGGGAAGAAGGTGGCTGCGGCGGCGTCCGGCGCGGTGGTGGTGCCGTTGGGGTGGTGGTGTGGCGGCTGGCCGGCGGTGGCTGGGAAGAAGAAGAAGAGAGAAGGAGAAGAGGGTTGGGGGTGAAAGGGGAGGGCTGCGCGACTGATAGGGTTCGCGGGCTAGGGGGATTATATTTTCGAATCCACGCGGCCGCGTGGGGCACGCGGTCGCGTGGCTGGGACGAGAATGGGAGTGACGCGATCGCGTGGAGTGCGCGATCGCATGAGAGGGGGGAAAGAAGGTTGACGCGATTGCATGGGTCGCGCAATCGCGTCGCTGGAATTCGTGCTAAACGCACGATTCCAGCGCCGTTTCAGCGCAACTCTCTGTCTCTTTTTGGGTTGATGTGCAATCCATGCAACGCGATCGCGTCGCTCATGCGGTCACGTGGGATTGATATTGTATATGTGACGCGATCGCATGGGGCATGCGATCGCGTGGGCCAATTTGTGCGAAACGCACAAGGGCCGCATGATTCCAGCCCAACTTTTTGTTCGTTGGATCCTTACGCCGATATATATATCACGCGGCCGCGTGGGTCACGCGGTCGCATGGGTGGTGTTTTCCGCGATATGACGCGATCGCATGGGGCATGCGGTCGCATCGTGCAAACCTTTTTTTTTAACTGAAAAATGCAGGATACAGTGATGGACATGGACGCTTATGCATGATTCCAGGTTTAATAATTTAAAATGAAAAAGGAAAAATGAAAGCAATCAACAAGAAATAAATTGAAAAAGAAGCGACCATACCATGGTGGGTTGTCTCCCACCTAGCACTTTTAGTTAAAGTCCTTAAGTTGGACATTGGAAGAGTATCCTGTTATGGTGGCTTGTGTTTAAATTTGTCCAAAAATCTCCACCAGTGCTTGGAATGCCAATAGCCTCCGGGGTCCCAAACTAGGCATGTAAAGCTTCTGCGCAGCTTTAAACAGATATCCAGCTTCCCGGGATGACGAATGTCAGAACATAATCTATGATCCCAAGCTGTGTTTTTAGATCCGCCTCCGTTTTGATTTGTAAGTTTCCATTTGGGCGGGTTAAAAAGTAGAATCTCACCGTGGTGACCAAACGTTCTCTGTGATCCATGCAATTGAGCATGATACCAATCCGTGTACTTCGGGGTGAAGCGTGGAACCTTATTGAACCTGGTGCACCAGCTCTGAATACGAGCCATTTTCCTCTTACTCTTAAAGCCGCAGAGAGCTCTAAGTTGGCCATCTGTTTCAAGCAAACCATATTCAAGTGAATAAGTAAAATTATAAGTTAAGGATTGTACCCACTTGAAGCTTGTATTGGGTGGCAATGGCCTTGGGATAGGTGTTTTTGGTGGTTCTGCAAGTTCCGTTTTCTTGTGTTCTTCTGTGAATTCTTCCAGTTCCTTGCAAAGATCTTCAATTGTATCTGTATCCTGGTCAAAGTCTTCTATGTCTTCCTCATCACTCAAGTCATAGATTGGAGGTTGAGAGAAATCTACCTCCGCATCACTTTCATATTCACTTGGGGAAGATTCTTCGATCTCAGAGAATTCAATTGCGGACGCAAGTTCATCACTAGGAGAACTAGACTTGTGACTATCATCATCAAGGAAATTTTCTTCTTGGATTATTCCGTCTGATTCTTCGTAAACGACTTGCCTTGGAGATTGTACGGTATCCTCCTTAGCATCAACTGTGGCATCTTGGACGGAGTTTTCCTCAATTCTGGATTTCCAAGGAAGTTCAGCACCGCCTAGATCTTCAACCAACTCTTCTTCTTGAACAATGACAGCTTCTTCCACTTGTTCTAGTATGAATTCATTCTCTGTCTTGCCCACTGGAGTCTCTAGTATTTCTTTCATGCTACGCTCTTCATCGGGCTGTCCACATGGTCCTTTAACAATATTAGAACCAAACTCAAAGCGAGAGGGGTGAGAGTTCATAGTAGCAAATAAAGATAAAGAGGAAAAACAACAATAATTAAACAAGCAAAAGAAAAATATTTACAATAACCAATAATAAGGCACACGTTAGCAGTTCCCCGGCAACGGCGCCATTTTGACGTCGGGCTTTCTACCAGTAAAGAAATTCATAGAAACGGTTGCATTGTAGATATAGTTTCTAAACCGGCAAAAATCCCTTCGTACAAACGTGTTGGGTGTCACAAGTAACAAACCCCTTTAAAAATTGTTAACCGAGTATTCAAACCTCGGGTCGTCTTCTCAAGGAACTGCGAGGAAGTATGTTCTTATTATTGGCTATAAAGGTTATAATCAGGGTTTAGAAGGTGAGAAGCAAGTAATCTAAATGACGAGTGAATTAAATGGCAATTAAGAATAAATAATAACTGTAAAGCAACTTTTAGCAAGGTAGAGAAATTAGAGGTCCAACTTAGTTATCTCTCTCAACTATAATGAAAGTTGAATCTAAACTCCACTTGGTCAACCTTTACCAAGGCAAAGGAAAGTCAAGGGACTAATTAAATTGACTTTTGAATCCTAATTATTTCCTCAGAAAAGGTTGGGATTATTTAAGTTCAGCTCAATTAGCAAGATAACGATTATCAATTATGTTGAGTTTAATAATTGTTGAGTTACTAAATTCTTAACCAGAACCAAAAGGGGAAAAGTAAAATTTCTGGAATAATAAAAGTGTCCTTAGATGGGAAGCAATGGCAACTTAAGTCAAAGAGAATAATCATAAACTGAAAATACCTCAATCATCATTAATTCAAATAAAAATCTGTAACATGGAATAATTCATAAATAATAATAATCAATTCAAATGTTGGAATAAATAAAGAGAAGTAATATTAAAAGAACATTAAACCTGGATCCAGAGTTACTCTTAAAACAAGAAGAAATCCTAAATCCTAAAAGAGAGAGAGAGAAGATCTCCCTCTCAACTAAATCTAATTCATTGAAAGGTGAAAATATGCGAGCTCTCTCTGAATGGATGCATTCCCTCACTTCATAACCTCTGGTCTATGCCTTCTGGACTTGGATTTGGGCCAAAAAGGGCCTCAGAACTCGTTATGAGCGTTTTCTGCAATTTCTGGTGCGTGGCCTCTGTCACGCATCCGAGTGGGTCACGCGGTCGCGTCATTCGGAGCTTTTCCTTGCCACGCGGTCGCGTCAGTCATGCGACCGCGTCATGTGTATTCTGCTTAAGGTGTGCGGTCGCTTCAGTCATGCGACCGCGTCGCTGCTGATTCGTGCTTGGCACGCGATTGCGTCATCCATGCGATCGCGTGGATACCAGTTCCTTTAAAGCTCCGTTTTGCTTTCTCCTTCCATTTTAGTATGTTTCCTTTTTCATCCTTTAAGTCATTCTGCCTTAGAAAATCTGAAACTACTCAACACACTAATCACGGTATCGAATGGAAATAAAGGTAATTAAAATAATTAATTTTTAAAGCTTAGAAAACATGTTTTTTCATTGTATGACATAATAAGGAAGGGAAAGTAAAACTATGCAATTAATGTGAATAAGTAGGTGAAGAGTTGAATAAATCACTCTAATTAAGCACAAAAGAACTCATGAAATATGGGTTTATCAGGGAGACACAAGGAAAGCAAGGCAAGAGCAAAATAGTGCTCAGTTCACTTTCCCAACTTAGCTTTTTCGGGCTCTCCTCAAGGAAAATCAAAGTGCAACATTTGGAGAAGGCTTCCACCAAGGTTCGAATACATGACCTCACACTCAAAGGTGGAGCGCTACATAAGGAAAGAAGGGGAGCTCAGTTCATTCTCCCAACTGAGCGCTATCTTCCCCCCACTCTCCACACTTTGGCACGCTAGGAAGCACACCAAGGAGGCTGGGACGCACAAGTTGACACGAACAGCAACATTGGGTTGCTCGGTTTGGTTTTCCAACTGAGTCGTCCCTGGGAGGTGCAATATTGGGCCAAAATTCAACCAAAATTCCAATTAAATTCAATTCTTCACCAAATTGAATCAAGGCCAACAAACCCATCTCTCTTCAAATCCAAAGCAAGCAAAGCCCACATCATCACTCAAAGGCACAAGAACAAGCTAGAATTAAGATTTTCATTTAATTTGTTTTTCATTTCAATTTCATTTTATTTTGTAAAAAGCCTATATAAAGGCATCACTCTCATTTTCAAAGGAGGAGAGCTCCACTAGGGAGTAGTAGGATTAAAAAACTCTCTCTTTAATTTTCATTTCTGTTTTAAATCTTGGATTGAGAGTGGAAGGAATTTTGTTTTCATTCTCTATCTGCAACTTCTCTTTACTTCTTCTGCAATCTTTCTTTTAATTCTCTGCAACCTTTCTCTTGTTGGATCAAGGAAGGATTTGAGATCTAGAATTGTTATCTAGTCTCTTCCACTCCTGATATCTTGAACCACTTTTAAATTGCTGCAAATTAAGCATTGCTTTTCTGTCTTTAAAAATTCTTCAAGGCATTTTACTCTTCTGTTTAGATCTGTTGCATGATTTTGCATCTTTTACTTCTCTGTTTGATTGCTATTTACACTTTCCTATTGAATTTTAATTTCCAGCACCCACTCCCCTTTATATTTCATGCAATTTACATTTCTTGTCATTTAAGATTCTCGCAATTTACATTTCTTGCTCTTTAAGTTTCTGTCCAATTTACTTTCTGCAATTTATAATTTCTTGTCATTTACTTTCTGTTGCTTCAATTGTCACTCAAATCACTCAATGTCAGATTGACTAAACTAATCACCCACTAAAGTTGCTTGATCCATCAATCCCTGTGGGATCGACCTCACTCTAAGTGAGTTTTACTACTTGATACGACCCGGTACACTTGCCGGTGAGTTTTGGGTGTTTGGAAATCCATTTTTCCAAAATTTTCCCATCAAGTTTTTGGCACCATTGCCGGGGATTGTTTTAGATCAACAATGATTAAGTGGGTGAGAAGTCTAGATCAAGCATTTTCTTTAATTTTGTTTTATGTTTTAAATTGAAACCAAGGTGTTTGAGTTTTTGCCTCACTAAGAAATTCTCATCGCTGACATGAGTAATTTCAATTTTCCTTGGTGTTGTGTGTTCCAAAATTTAAATGGAGTTCAACTCATCTTATGATCAAACAAATTTTATGGGATATTACCCACCATCACCAATCTCCAATGGTGGCTGGGAATATCACCAAGAAAATACAAATTCTAAGCACTCCAATTCATGGAGAATTGCTTCAGAAACACAAGATGAGCAAGAGAATCATATGGGATACTTCCCACCACCACAAAATGATTCAAGTCATTATTCTAATGGTGGCTGGGAGTATCACCAAGGAATGAAAGAGCATCCACCTTCACGTCCCAGTTTCTCATTTGAAAGTTCTTCATCACTTGATTATGCCTCAACACAAACCTCCACGAGCCAAAGACTCTCAAAACTTGAGTCCAGGTTCAACAGAATGGCAGAGGAATATCAACAATCTCGGAGGGAACTAGAAATCCTTTCTCAGGAGACGGATGAGCAATTGGAGGACACAGATAAACACTTAGAACTACTAAGCAAGGAAAATGAAGACCAATTGATGGATGTGAAGGTTAAAGTGGAAGAGCAAGATGAGGAGGCTACTGCATCAAGTGAACTTTCAATGAAGAATGAGGTGGTTGAAAATGAAACTGCACTTGAGGTGACAAAGGAACATGAAGACTCACAACTCTCATAAACCCCTCTGGACCAAAAAGTCTCAACAATTGAATCTGAGATTAAAAGATATGAAGAGGAGATGAAGAAATGTTGGGAAGATCAACAAACCTCCTCCATGAAAGAGCTATTAAAACAAATGTTGAGTGTAAAAGAGGAAGTGGAGGAGCAAGAAAGTGAGAAAGACAACCAAAGAATTCCAAACTCAAGTGAAGTAGAGAAGTACATAGAGGAAAAGCTCATGGAACCACCAATTCAAAAGGCTCTGGATGAATACAAAACTCTAATAATCACACAGCAATCAAGCCTTGAATCTAAAGAAGTGAAGGCAACTAGCAAGAACACCAATTCTGTCCCTAATCCAGCAAGCAAGATCAATCAAGCTATTTGCAAAAGGAAGCTTGCTGAGGAAAGGCCAAGACAAGGGACACTAGCTGAATCTTTCCCTCCTTTGAGGTCATTCCTCTTAACAAACTGGAAGAAGAGGAAGAAAGTGAAGAACAACATGTCAAGCTAATGACACTAAAAGAGCACTTGTTGGGAGGTAACCCAACCGTAGGTAACATTTCTTCTATGTTTTGTTTTCTTTCTTTGCTTTGTTTAAATTCAATAAATTGGCATATGGTTGCATTCTAAGTTTGGTGTTGCCTTGCAACAAATTGTTTTCAATCTTTTTGGATGATTGCCACTTATTTTCTATGCAATTCATTCAAGCAACACTACTTGTCTGCATAGAATTTGAATCTTGGTGTGTCACTTTCATTTTTAATTTGATGCAACCATCCAAAAAGATTGAAATTAAATGTAAATTGCATGAAATATAAAGGGGAGTGGGTGCTGGAAATTAAAATTCAACGAGAAAGTGTAAATAGCAATCAAACAGAGAAGTAAAAGATGCAAAATCATGCAACAGATCTAAACAGAAGAGTAAAATGCCTTGAAGAATTTTTAAAGACAAAAAAGCAATGCTTAATTTGCAGCAATTTAAAAGTGGTTCAAGATCTCAGGAGTGGAAGAGACTAGATAACAATTCTAGATCTCAAATCCTTCCTTGATCCAACAAGAGAAAGGTTGCAGAGAATTAAAAGAAAGATTGCAGAAGAAGTAAAGAGAAGTTGCAGATAGAGAATGAAAAAAGAATTCCTTCCACTCTCAATCCAAGATTTAAAACAGAAATGAAAATTAAAGAGAGAGTTTTCTAATCCTACTACTCCCTAGTGGAGCTCTCCTCCTTTGAAAATGAGAGTGATGCCTTTATATAGGCTTTTTACAAAATAAAATGAAATTGAAATGAAAAACAAATTAAATGAAAATCTTAATTCTAGCTTGTTCTTGTGCCTTTGAGTGATGATGTGGGCTTTGCTTGCTTTGGATTTGAAGAGAGATGGGTTTGTTGGCCTTGATTCAATTTGGTGAAGAATTGAATTTAATTGGAATTTTGGTTGAATTTTGGCCGAATATTGCACCTCCCAGGGACAGCTCAGTTGGAAAACCAAACTGAGCACCCCAATGTTGCTGTTCGTGTCAACTTGTGCGTCCCAGCCTCCTTGGTGTGCTTCCTAGCGTGCCAAAGTGTGGAGAGTGGGGGGAAGATAGCGCTCAGTTGGGAGAACGAACTGAGCTCCCCTTCTTTCCTTATGTAGCGCTCCACCTTTGAGTGTGAGGTCATGTGTTCGAACCTTGGTGGAAGCCTTCTCCAAATGTTGCACTTTGATTTTCCTTGAGGAGAGCCCGAAAAAGCTAAGTTGGGAAAGTGAACTGAGCACTATTTTGCTCTTGCCTTGCTTTCCTTGTGTCTCCCCCTTCGAGCCTTGGTGAAGCCACTTTGGTTTATTTTTGCTTGTTTTTGGTCCTTAAAGATGCCTTTCACTTGTGCCTCAATTTCATGCCAAATATGGACTATTATATATCGTTGGAAAGCTCTAAATGTCAGCTTTCTAACGCAACTAAAAGCACATCAATCGGACATCTGTAGCTCAAGTTATATTCCTTTGAAAAAGGCATGGTCATGTTGTGAACGCCCAGATTTTAACTTAGCGAAATTTCTTGCCTCCAAGCACATGTTTCTTGTACCGCAAAGCTAAGTTCACTTAGTGAACTGAGCTTTGTGTGCTGATTGTTCACGCTTCCTTGATTTGGTCATGGGCCACGCTTTTAAAAGCGTGGCCTAAGGCTCCAAAGTGTGCTCCAACTTCAAAGTGTGCCCCAAAGTTCTTTTTTCTCCTTTTTAGCTTATTTTTTGCTTCTTTTTCTTCTTATTTCCCACCAAATTTATAAAATTAAAAGATCAAGGAAATATACCATTTAACCATAAAAGAATGCAATATTTAAGCACTAATTATCAATTTCTTATATGAAAAAGCATAGAAAAACATGACATGATGACATGTCATCAATACCGATCTCCGTGGGTTAGTACCTTCCTGTCTCAACACCAATGTTTAAATTTTCTTTGTTAAATTAGTTGTTGCATTTTTATGTTTAATTGCGTGTTTGTTTGATTTTATGCATTTAGTCACTACTTGGTTAAAGTAATAAATTTCTTTTTAGGACTCTATTTTTGAAAATTTTCACTAATTTAAATTGAAAATTTTTTTTTGTTAAAACTTGTTTGAAGTTGTACTTGGAACATGATTTTTGAGCCAAAGAACATACAACCCATGAGATTTTGATCTTATTTACATGGTTACATTATTTAACCATAAATTTTTATTCTTGTGTGTTTTCTTCTCTATAGTTGCAATCTTTGCTTTGTTCCATTCTATATGTCTATTATTTAGTGTATTTACATGCTTGCATATGATTGAGGCCATTATTTGTTATTAGCTCACTTATACCAAATAAGCCTACCTTTTACATCACCTTTGTTAGCCATTTTGAACATTTTAATCCCCTTCTATTTCATTACCATATTACTAGCCTTAAGCAGAAAAACAAAATAAAAATCCCAAGTTGAATCCTTGGTTAGCTTAAGATAGATATTGTGTATAATTTAAGTGTGGGGAATTTTATGGGAACATGGGATGATATGAAAAAGTAGGGAATTAAATTGAATAAGTTATTTGAAAATTTGGGAAGCATGCTCATATGAAATCAAAATAATTAAATTACCATGTGCATTGAAAAAAAAAATATTAAGTAATTAAATAAGGGGATACAAAAAAAGGAGAAGAAAAGAAAAGAGAAGAAAAATAATATTACCCCAAATGCAAAATAAAAAGAATCAGTGCACATGGGACAAAATTCAAAAATAAGTTTGATACTTGAGCATGAAATACAAAAGTGGAAAAAAAAGTATTTTAAATTATATAAAGTATGTATATGTTAGGTGAGATCTTAGACTAATCAAGGATTCACTTTATAAAGCTCACTTGGCCATACATATATCCTTACCTTTACCTCAGCCCCATTACAACCCTAAAAAGACCTCATGATGTTTGCATTGATATGCTAAATATTTGTTGATTGGTTAGATGAAGAACAAAGTTTTAGAAAGCATGACTAGAGAAGAGTAGAGTGAATTACCCTATACACTTGAGAGACTAGAGTGATATACACTACCAGTGAGGGTTCAATGCTTGATTCTATGTTCCCTGCTTTTATGAGCTATCTTCTCACAAGTTTACTTGTCTTTTATGATATGATTTGAATTAGTGAAATCTGATTTATGTTTGTCTTGAAGAGCTTATTTACTTTTAACCAAGTAGGTAGAAACATTTTGCATGTAGTTGAATTCATACAGATAGGTTGCATTTCATATATTCTACCATTCCTCTTCACTCTCTTATAGCTTCTCTTGAGTTTAGCATGAGGACATGCTAATGTTTAAGTGTAGGGAGGTTGATAAACCACTATTTCATGGTTTATCTTGTGCTCAATTGAGTGGTTTTTATCAACTCTTTACCCACTTATTCATACTATTTGCATGGTTTTACATTTGCCTTCCTAATTATGTGCTTTGATTGAAAACATGCTTCTTTGGCCTTAAGTTCCCTATGTTTAAATCCTCTTTTATTACCATTAGATGCCTTGATATGTGTGTTAAGTGATTTCAGAGATTACAGGGTAGGAATGGCTCAAAGGATGGAAAGGAAGCATGCAAAAGTGGAAGAAATACAAGAAGTTGGAGAAATTGCTAAGCTGTCTAGCCTGACCTCTTCGCACTCAAATGGCTATAACTTTAGTTACAGAGGTCCAAATGACGCGGTTCCAGTTGCGCTGAAAAGCTAACGTTTGGGGCTTCAATTTTATATATAATATGCCATATTTTCCATGATGCTAGGTGACACGAACGTGCGCTCCATGCGGACGCGTCGCAGTGACGAAAATCAGCGTGGCAGATTTCTTCTCCAGCGATTTCTGGGCTGTTTTCGACCCAGTTTTCGGCCCAGAAAATACAGATTAGAGGCTATAAAGTGGGAGAATCTATTCATTCATAATCATCAGCTCATAATTCATAATTTAGATGTAGTTTTTAGAGAGAGAGGTTCTCTCCTCTCTCATAGGATTTAGAATTAGGATTTCTCTTGCTTTCAGGATTGTTTCTTTTTATCAGGTTCAATTTTCCTTTTATTTATTTTCCCAATTAATTTATGAATATCTATATTAGATTTCATTTCTTTTATTGATGCAATTTGAGGTATTTTCAGATTTAATTTTGCTTTGCTTTATTTATATGGATGCTTTTAATTTAATTTAGATATTTTCTTCCTTTTGGCTCTGGTTAAGTAATTGGTGATGCTTGAGTTATCAAACTCGAGGTGTTGACTAAAAATTGGAATTCTTCAAGAATTAATTCGAGTTCCAATAACTCTAGCCTTTCCCAACAAAATACTAGGACTTCAGGATTCAAAAATTAATTCATCCACTTAACTTACCTTCATAGTTAGAGGTTAATAAGGTGGGGAAAAAATCCAATTCTCATCACAATTGATAAGGATAACTAGGATAGGACTTCCAGTTCTTATACCTTGGCAAGAGTTTATTTTATAGTTATTTATTTATTTTACTTGTCATTTAAATTACCTGCTCCTTATTTTAAAAACCCCCAATTTACAAAACTCATAACCAATAATAAGAACACCTCCCTGCAATTCCTTGAGAAGATGACCCGAGGTTTAAATACTTCGATTATCAATTTATTTAGGAGTTTGTTATTTGTGAGAACAAAAACGTTTGTACGAAAGGTTGATTGCTTGGTTTAGAAACTATACTTGCAACGAGAACTTATTGTAAATTCTAAACCATCAATCTTCAGTTCGTCAGTGTCTTGTATGCTATCCGATATGCCCAGAACGCATCAACAAGTCTGGTGCTCTAGTCTTTCCTATGAGGCTTTACTATCTTCTCCAGAATATGCTTTATTTCCCTGTTAGATACTTCTGCTTGCCTATTGGTCTGGGGATGGTATGTTGTTGCCACTTTGTGAACTATCCCATGTTTCTTCAGTAATCCTGCTAACCTCCTGTTACAGAAGTGAGTGCCTTGATCACTCACGATTGCTCGTGGTGATCCAAAGCAACAAATAAAATGGTTTCTAACAAAGGAAACAACAGTATTAGCATCATCAGTACAGGTAGGAATTGCTTCCACCCATTTAGAAACATAATCTACAGCTAATAGTATATAAAGGTAACCACTAGAGTTTGGAAATAGACCCATGAAGTCAATACCTCAAACATAAAAAATTTCACAAAATAACATAATCTGTTGGGGCATCTCATCCCTCTTGGATATATTACCAAACCTTTGGCATGGGGAACAAGATTTACAAAAAGCAGCAGCATCTTTAAAAAGAGTGGGCCACCAGAATTCACAGTCTAAAATTTTTCTAGCTATTCTTTGAGGGCCAAAATGTCCTCCACTCTCAGAAGAGTGGCAGGCCTCTAAAATGGACTGGAATTTCGATTGGGGCACACACCTTCTAATTACCTGGTCAGCACCACACCTCCATAAGTATGCAAACTATCAAATGGAAAAGCATCATTGATAGGAGTCGAGTCATCCTTAATGTGCTCAAGGCAACTCAAGTGGTCTGCCACTAAATTCTGGTTACCAATCCTATCCTTAATTTCTAAATCAAATTCTTGTAGCAACAGTATCCAACGTATCAACCTTGGTTTGGACTCTTTTTTTGCTAATAAATATTTTAGAGCTGCATGGTCCGAGTACACTACCACCTTAGTACCAAGTAAATAGGCTCGGAATTTATCTAGAGCAAAAACAATAGTCAAAAGCTCTTTTTCAGTGGTGGTGTAATTAGACTGAGCAGCGTCTAAGGTCTTAGAAGCATAAGCAATTACGAAAGGATCCTTACCTTCACACTGAGCCAGCGCCGCTCCTACTGCATGGTTGGAGGCATCACACATAATCTCAAAAGGCTGGCTCCAGTCTGGTCCTCTCACAATCGGAGCTTGAGTCAGGGCGATCTTCAGCTTATCAAATGCTTGCATGCAATCCTCACTGAACTTGAACTCAACATATTTTTGTAGCAGTCTGGATAAAGGCAATGCTACCTTACTGAAGTTCTTAATAAATCTTCTGTAAGATCCTGCATGGCCAAGGAACGAACAGACTTCCCTCACGGAGGAGGGGTAAGGTAAACTAGAAATGACATCTACCTTTGCTGGATCTACAGAAATACCAGTATTAGAAACAACATGTCCTAGTACAATCCCTTGTCTTACCATAAAATGACATTTTTCAAAATTCAATACAAGATTTGAACTAACACACCTATCTAATACTCTAGCCAAACTATCCAAGCAAAGGTTAAAGGAGTCACCATATACACTAAAATCATCCATAAAAACTTCCATACAGCTCTCAATAAGATCTGAAAAGATACTCATCATGCATCTTTGGAAAGTAGCCGGTGCATTACATAAGCCAAAAGACATTCTTTTATATGCATACGTTCCAAAGGGACATGTAAAAGTAGTCTTTTCCTGATCTTCAGGAGCTATATAAATTTGAAAATAGCCTGTATAACCATCTAAAAAGCAGTAATGGGATTTACGTGACAGGCGATCAAGCATCTGATCAATAAATGGCAAGGGGTAGTGATCCTTGCGAGTAGCTTGGTTGAGATGCCTATAATCAATGCAAACTCTCCATGAATTCTGCACTCTAGTTATCAGGAGCTCTCCATGCTCATTCCTTACTGTTGTGACTCCAAACTTCTTGGGCACCACTTGTACTGGATTGACCCATTCATTGTCTGAGATGGGGTAAATGATATCTGATTCAAGTAGCCTAGTCACTTCTTTCTTGACAACTTCTAAGATGATGGGATTCAATCTTCTTTGGGGTTGACGGACAGGTCTCGATCCCTCTTCTAAGAATATTCTGTGCTCACAAACTTGAGGGCTGGTGCCTACTATATCCGCCAAGCTCCATCCAATTGCTCTTTTATGTTTTCTCAGCATACTGAGCAGCTGCTCCTCCTGTTGGGAAGTGAGTTCCCCTGCAATGATAACTGGGAGCTTCTGATTATCCTCAAGGTAAGCATACTTGAGGTGGGGTGGAAGGATTTTTAATTCCAATTTCTGCTCATGGTTAGGCTCTAGATTATCTGGAACTAGTGATAATGGCAAAGTGTCCTCATTGTGTTCAGAGGGTATCCCCACACTTGGACCTTGCTCTATGTACTTTTTTTCTACTTCTTCTTGGTGAACTGCAGCTATAGTTTCATTAATGATGTCACACTGGAAGATAGAATGATCTTCCGGAGGGTGCTTTATAGCTTCATTCAAACTGAAACTTACAGCTCTACCATCTATCTCAAAGGAGTCAGTTCCTGAGAATGCATCCAGCTTGAACTTTGAAGTCTTCATGAATGGTCTTCCAAGAAGGATTGATGATGGTCTTCCTGAGTCATTAAGGGGCATTTCCAAGATATAGAAGTCAATGGGAAATGTGAGCCCCTTAATGCTCACCAGCACGTCTTCAGCAATTTCAACCACTGTAATAATGCTCTTATCTACTAACACAAAACGAGCTGCCGACCTTTTTAAGGGAGGGAGCCTCAAAGCATCATATATAGACAATGGCATTATACTAACACACACTCCTAAATCACACATGCAGTCATAAAATATTACACCTCTAATGGTACAGTTAACCATGCATGGACCTGGGTCACTACATTTTTCAGGTATACCCCCCATTAAAGTAGATATAGAACTACCTAAAGAAATAGTTTCTAATTCATTAATTTTATTCTTATGTATGTATAAATCTTTCAGAAACTTTGCTTATTTAGGTATTTGTTGAATAACATAAAAAAGGGGAACAGTTACCTCAATCTTTTTGAAAATTTCTACGATTTTGGGATCAAGTTCCATTTGCTTCCTGGGTGATAAGAAATAAAAACACAAGGATAGTTAAAAAGGTTTTTCCTACTAGACCTCTAAGAAACCTGTTCTTAGCAACCTAGGTCACCGGAAGGGGCTCCCTACTAGACCTTCAAAGAACTTGTCCTTGACAACCTAGGTTAGAGGGACAAAAATTGAACCACTCAATCTTCTCCATGAAACAAGCAAAGCAAATCACTCACCTCACTTCTCACACAATAAAACGTGCTTAAACAGCAACTAAGGAAATTTTTATTCATCAAAGTTATCAAAATTGTCTCACCAGAAGGTGTTTAAATAGATCCCAAACAAACTAGCTAAAAGATAAGATAAGATAACTAATTTAAATCAGATTTAATCTTATTCGATTAGATCAGATTTGATTTTAAATTTTAAAATCCTAAAGATATAACTAATTTAAATCAGATTTGATCTTATTGGATTAGATCAGATTTGATTTAAATTTTAAAATCTTAAAAATACTACTAAGCAAATTATAACTAAATCAAATCTTCTAACAAACTCTAACAGAAAAATAAATTAAAATAAAAGCCTAATAAATTCGAAATAAATAATAAATTATGCCTCCCACTGAATTTGAAAAGCATTATTGGGCTTCTTGCTGTCCTGACTTAGCCTATTGGGCCTTATGAGTTGTTGCCCTTTCAGCACCACTGTTTTTGAGATGAACTCTTGGTCTTCTAGATGTCCAAGATCGGCATGGTATGATTCTTCTAGTATTCAGAACTTTGAATCCAACGAGATTACCATTCTGTCCCTTAACTCTAAGATGACAAAAATGCCCTCCTGACCACGTATCATTCTCTCCCTCTTCAAAAAGATTCGTCCTCAAATCTTGAATGAGATGCTCTTCGTCCTTCCAAGGAATCCAAACCCAATCTCAGGGTTTAAATACCATGGTTTGATGACTCTCCTCTACCCACTGAATTGTGGCTATGTCCTTTGCTAGTTCAATCTTTCCAACCATATGTTCACTATCTTGTCCAAGGTGTGCAATTTGTCTTCCTTTTTTTTCATCCATTTTAATGCCTCTATAATTGATCAGTGAATCTACAAAAGCTGGAAAAGTTGATATAAAAATACTAGGAATTTCATGGTTAGATGTATGAGAAACTAAGGACAATGTGGATTTCAATGAGACTAATGCACTCTTGTCTAAGCTAGAACTTTCTAGATCTCTCTCACAAGTGTGTTTATTGAACTCAGTTTCTTTTTCGCTCATTGACTCCTCTCGCTCACTATTCTCATTTTTTCTCTCAAAACTCTCGCTTTCAATCAAACATGGATTCTTTTCACTCAAACACTCAATCTCTTTCTCAATTTCTTTTCTCTCATATTTTTCAAATTGCTCACATCCCAATGACCCAGTTGAAAAATTCTGCACTGTTGAATCTTCCAAGGACACATCACCCTCTACAGCATACTCAACAAATTCTTCCATCTCTGGCTTTGAAGAAGAATGAAAGATAGGCGTAGGAAAATTCCTCTGGTTATGGCGATCTATCATTTGTTGTACTTGCTCCCAGTCAATGGCCAATTTGATCAAATTGTCCATGGTCGTGTAACGATAAAGTTGGACTTCATCTGCAAGTTCTTCACGTAATCCAAACAAAAATCGGTCCTTAAGAACCTCAGGACTCCTTTTAATATTAGCCATGTCCATCAAATATAGAAACTCCTTGTGGTACTCCATCACTGATTGTGAGCCTTGTTGTAACGTAAAAAATTTGCCAAAAAATGTATTGTGGTATGATGATGGCACAAACTGCCTCCTCATGATTTTCTTCATCTTCTCCCAGCTGCTAATTGGGCGCTTTCCGTACCGTCTTCTAGATCCTCCTAATTCAGTCCACCATATACGGGCAGCATTGGAAAAATTGGCTTGTACCAGTGGAACCTTCTTTTCTTCCGAAAGGATGCAATTTGCAAAAATCAATTCTACATTCCTTTTCCATCTGAAATACGCTTCAGGATTATCCCTCCCTTTGAATGCAGGGATTTGAAACTGAGAACTCTTTTTTGCATATGAGCTTCCTTCATCATCACTATCATAATACTCAATCATTTTTTTTATTATTTTTTTTCCAGACACTGACTTAAAGATAGAATAATTGCAAAAACAAAATTAAAAAAAAATATTTTTTTTTCATTTTTTTTGTTTGACTCTAATATGAATTTACAGAAAATTAAAAAGAAAAAAAAAAGACTAAACAAGACCCATGGAACGTGTAGATAAATAAGAATTTACCTACGACCTATAATTGATACCAGATGATAAGAAACAAAAACACAAGGATAGATAAAGGGGTTTTTCCTACTAGACCTCTAAGAAACCTGTTCTTAGCAACCTAGGTCACCGGAAGGGGCTCCCTACTAGACCTTCAAAGAACTTGTCCTTGACAACCTAGGTCAGAGGGACGAAAATTGAATCACTCAATCTTCTCCACGCAACAAGCGAAGCAAATCACTTACCTCACTTCTCACACAATAAAACGTGCTTAAAAAGCAACTAAGGAAATTTTTATTCATCAAAGTTATCAAAATTGTCTCACCAGAAGGTGTTTAAATAGACCCCAAACAAACTAGCTAAAAGATAAGATAAGATAACTAATTTAAATCAGATTTGATCTTATTGGATTAGATCAGATTTGATTTTAAATTTTAAAATCCTAAAGATATAACTAATTTAAATCAGATTTGATCTTATTGGATTAGATCAGATTTGATTTAAATTTTAAAATCCTAAAAATACTACTAAGCAAATTATAACGAAATCAAATCTTCTAACAAACTCTAACAGAAAAATAAATTAAAATAAAAGCCTAATAAATTCGAAATAAATAATAAATTATGCCTCCCACTGAATTTGAAAAGCATTATTGGGCTTCTTGCTGTCCTGACTTAGCCTATTGGGCCTTATGAGTTGTCACCCTTTCAGTACCATTATTTTTGAGACGAACTCTTGGTCTTCTAGATGTCCAAGATCGGCATGGTATGATTCTTCTAGTATTCAGATCTTTGAATCTGACGAGATTACCATTCTGTCCCGTAACTCTAAGATGACGAAAATGCCCTCCTGACCACGTATCACTGGGCTTCCGTGTAAGGTGTGGAAATAGGATAGGAATGGCGCCACTTACAGCTTCTGTGTCCTTTGGTGCTCCATTCCTTGGCTGAACTACTTCTTCTTCAACCATGTCTTGTACTTCCTCTTCCTCTTCAGCATCTTCCACTCCAACTAAGTCTTCAACTTGGGTGTGTTCTTATGGCTTGGATCCTCCTGATTCCTCTCTTGCAGTGTGGTTCTAGACCTCAAAGTGATGGCATTGATGCCACCTTTGGGATTAGGTAAGGGTTGAGAAGGAATTCCACTAGAGCTTGAAGGCTGATTGGTGAAAGTAGGTAATGAATTTATCCGGGAGACGAGAGCTTCTAAAGTGGCATTCAGACCATTTAGAGTAGAGTTCAGTGTAGTCTGCATGTCTTGTTGTCCTTGTGCAAGAGAACGAAGCATCTCGTCATTTGATGAGGAAGGAGGATAAGTGATCTGAGGGACTTGTTGTTGGTTGTGCTGGGGTCCTTGGGACTGCCTTAGGTGGGGTGCTCTGTAAGGCTGGTTCTGATTCTGCTGTCTATTGTTGTTGTTCCACCTCTAATTTCCATTGTTGTCTCTGCTCCTCTATTATAGTTGTCCCTCCAGCCATGGTTGGAATTATCTCTCCAAGCCATGGTTGGAGTTGTCTTGCCACCTTTGGTTATAGTTCCCACCGTGGTTGTAGTTGCCGCCTTGTTGATTCTATCCTTGATTCGAGTGGTCATAGAAGTTATGAGTAGCTGCCACAGTGTTGTCTTCTTGTTGGAGCTGCGGGCACTCATCAGTGTAGAGACTATAATCAGCACAAATTCTGCATACTCTTTGCGGGACCAACTGTTGGCTTTGTTGTGGTGGGGGAGGCTGAGATTGTTGTTGATTCAACTGCATCTGCTTCAGTAGGTTAGTCATCTCACATATACTCTGTGTAAGAGCAGAAGTCTCAATGCTAGAGGAAACCTCTGCAACAGCTTTTGAGTGGTTGTTCCTGTACCTGTGATTCCGAGTGGACTCAGCTAAGTCGCTGATCAGTTGCCATGCTTCATCTGTGGTCTTGTACTTCTTCAGAGAACCATTACTAGCACCATCCAATGTAGTTTTATCCCAAGGCTTCATGCCTAGAGTGAAGTAGTTGATCAATACCAACTTGTCAATCATATGATGGGGGCATGCGTCCAGAAGATTCTTGAAGCGCTCCCAGTACTCATAAAGAGTCTCTGATTCACCTTGAACAATACAAGAGATCTCTTTTCTCAGTCTATCTGTAACTTCGGCTGGAAAATATTTTTTCAGGAATTCTCTTCTGAGCGTATCCCAGTTGGTAACAGTTGTTTCAGGTTGGGAGTAGTTGAAGATCGAAACTCTCGCGCGATCTAGAATTTTCACAAGTATCAAAACCCAATAAAATTTATAATCGAAGTATTTAAACCTCGGGTCGTCTTCTCAAGGAATTGCAGGGAGGTATGATTTATTATTGGTTATGTAAAAAGATATGTTTTTGGGTTTTCTTAAAATAAGGAACAAGTAATTTAAATGACAGGAAAAATAAATTAATAATAATAAAATTCTCTTGGAAAGGTATAAGAAATTAAAGTCCTATCCTAGTTATCCTTATCAGATGTGATGAGAATTGGATTTTTCTCCCACTTTAATTAACCTCTAACTATGAAGGTAAGTTAAGTGGATGAATCAATTTGATTTCTCAGATCCTAGTCAATTCCAAAGAAAAGACTAGAGTTATTGGAATACAAGTCAATCAGCAAATTCCAATGTTCAAACAACAGCTGAGTTTGATAACTCAAGTGTTATCAATTACTTAACCAAAGCCAAAAGGAGAAATAAATCTACTTGAATAAAAATGCCTTCAGATGGGAAGCAGCATGCATAAATAAAAGAAAGAAATCTTAAATCTAAAATACCTCAAATTGCATTCAAACATAAATTCAAGTCCTAACATGGAAAGGTTCATAAGCCAAATTGAAAAGATAAATAATAATTAAAGTAATAGAATAAATAAAACTAGAAAGTAATTTAAAGGAACATTGAACCTGTGATTGAAGAAATAATCATAAACTGAAAGGAATCCTAATTCTAAAAATCTAAGAGAGAGGAGAGAACCTCTCTCTCTAAAAGCTACATCTAAAACAAAAAATTTATGTATTATGAGCCGTGTATATTGAATGGATGCATTTTCCCACTTTATAGCCTCTAATCTGTGTTTTCTGGGCCGAAAACTGGGTCAAAAACAGTCCAGAAATCGCTGGGGGCGAAATCTACCACGCTGGTTTTTTTATTATCGTTGTGGAGTACGCGTTCGCGTTGCCTAGCTCTACGGCCACTATGACAAATTATATATCAAATCGAAGCCCGGGACATTAGCTTTCCAACGCAACTAGAACCGCATCATTTGGATCTCTGTAGCTCAAGTTATGACCGTTTTAGTGCGAGAGGGTTAGGTTGGATAGCTTAGCAATTTCTTCAACTTCTTGTATTCCTTCCACTTTTGCATGCTTCCTTTCCATCCTCTAAGCCATTCCTGCCCTGTAATCTCCGAAATCACTTAACACACATATCACGGCATCGAATGGTAATAAGAGAGGATTAATATTAGCAAATATAAGGCCAAAGAAGCATGGTTTCAATCATAGCACAAAATTAGGAAGAAAAAAGTAAAACCATACAAATAGTATGAATAAGTGGGTAAAGAGTTGATAAAAACCACTCAATTGAGTACAAGATAAACCATGAAATAGTGGTTTATCAACATCTCCACACTTAAACATTAGCATGTCCTCGTGCTAAGCTCAAGAGAAGCTATAAGGGAGTGAAGAAGAATGGTAGAATGTATGAAATGCAACCTATCTATATGAATGCAACTACATGCTAAGATGTTTCTATCTACTTGGTTAAAAGTAAATAAGATCTTCAAGACAAACATAAATCAGATTTCACTAATTCAAATTATACAATAAAAGGCAAGTAAACTTATAAGAAGATAGCTCATGAAAGCAGGGAACATAGAATCAAGCATTGAACCCTTACTGGTAGTGTATATCACTCTAATCTCTCAAGTGTCTAGGGTTAATCTCTCTATTCTTCTCTAATCATGCTTTCTAAATTTTGTTCTTCATCTAACCAATCAAAAATATTTAATATACCAATGCAAACATCATGAGGTCTTTTCAAGGTTGTAATGGGGCTAAGGAAAGGGTAAGGATATATATATGGCTAACTGAGCTATAAATTGAATCTTTGACTAACCTAAGCTCTCGCCTAATATCATACACTCTATATAACTCTATAATCATGCCTAGCTACCCATAATTCCCACTTTCACATTCCATACTCATGTATTAACTTTTTCTCTTAACTTGTATCACATATGCATTGATTTTTCATTAACTTAACATTGGGATAATTTTGTCCCCTTATTTATTTACTTATTTATTGAGAAATTTGTTTTTAATTGGAAAAATAAACATAACTTATCAATGCACATGGACTTTTAATTTTTATAGTCTCACATGAGTAGGTATCCAAATTCCCATTATTTTATCGTGACACATCCCCTTATTAACCCTTTTTTCCCACAATTTTCCCATACTCAATGAACACACCATTCCTATCTTAAGCTAACCAAATATTCAATTGGGATATTTAATTGTTTTTCCGCTTAAGGCTAGTAATGCGGTAAAATATAGAACACATGGGATAAAAAGGTTCAAAGTTGCTGACAAAGGTAATTTAAAGGGTAGGCTTGTTTGGGGTAAGTGAGCTAAACAAATAATGGCCTCAATCATACGCATGCATATAACATATTAAATATTGGACATATAGGATGAAACAAAATAAGATTACAATCATAGAGAAGTAAACACACAAGAATAAAATATTTATGGTTAAATAATGTAACCATGTAATTAAGCTCAAATCTCACAGGTTGTATGTTCTTAGCTTTTCAAACTATGTTCCAAATATAACTTCAAACAATTTTAACACGAAATTTTTTATTTAAATTAGTGAAATTTTTCAAAAAATAGGGTCTTAGAAAAAATTAAATACTTTAACTAAGTAGTAACTAAATGCATAAAATCAAACAAACGTGCAATCAAACATGAAAATGCAACAATGAACTAACAAATAGCAATATATTGGTGTTGAGAAGAAAATAACTAACACATGGAGATCGGTATCGACCTCCCCACACTTAAAGATTGTACCGTCCTCAGTGCATGCTAAGATGTACAAGTGGACGGGTGGCTCCGCAGCTAGTGCTCTTTTTGTTCCTCTCCTTGCTGGTGGTTTGGGAGTAGCTTTCTCCTTGCCTTTCTTGGTGGCCATCCTGAAAAAGGAAAGAGGTAAGTACATGTAAAGCGAAGGGTTCGAGCAAGGGAGCGAATATTATGAGTGGTAATCAATGCACGGTAAGGAAGGATGTCGTTAACACATGGTCTAGACTACATGTGAAAAGTTCATCTTAGGTAATATAGTAGGTGCATGTGATGGAAATTAAATGCAAGATGTTTATTGGCATTCCGGCAAAGGCATGAGTAGCATAGATCAAGCATTCAATATCCAAGTTAGATTACCAAGTCATTCAAACTAGCAACCTGTTTGTATTGACAATTAAATTAAATTAATAAAATGTAAAAAGGGTTTTTTGAAAAACAGGCATTAAAGTAGTAGGATAACATAAAGGTAGTGCATGATGCCATACGGGCTTTTTCACAAACACATAGCATGCATGGTAAATATGTTGTTGAAAGTATTAAATTGAATATGCAAGCAACCCTTTAAGAAGTAATATTAATTGTCAAATAATTCCTTAATAATCCACAAGCAAAATATAGAAAGTAATGACCCAAATAAATGTCCAACACCAATTAAAGGAATAAAGAAAAAAAGAAAGAAAAAGAAAAAATATATACAAAGAAAGTAAAAGGAAAAGAAGAAGAAAGCATAAATAAAAATAAGAATAATAATAGAAAAGTAAAAGGGAAGGAGAAAAGAAAAGAACCTTGATAATGGATGTGAAAAAATAAGAGATGGGGGAAGTAAAAAGTGAAAAAGAGTCAAGAAAGAAGAAGGGGGAAGAAAGAAATAATAAAGGAAAAGAAAAATTAGGATTTGGGGAAGAAAAGATAAGATATTTTGGCTAATCTGGATATTCTGTGCGCCGAATGTGACGCGGATGCGTGGATGACGCGGTCACGTGATGTACGATAAATACAGGTGACGCGGACGCATGGGTCACGCGGTTGCGTGACCTGAAATGTGCGATTGGCGCGAGGGCAGCAACGTGTTCGCGCAACTCTCTTTCTCAAACTTATTTTGCCAAAATATTTGGGTGACGCGATCGCGTGGTTCACGCGATCGCGTGGATGGCTATTTCTGGAGAATGACGCGGTTGCGTGGGGGCACGCGTTCGCGTGGTAGGGCTTGTGCTTCTAGCATGGTTCCAGTCCCACTCCATCATAACTTACTGCCATACACCTCTTTACGTCGATTTTGCAGGGCCACGCGTTCGCGTGGATGACGCGGACGCGTGGGGAGGCTATTTTTCAAACGACGCAGACACGTGAATGACGCGGACGCGTGGGCATGTTTGTGCCTAAGGCACACCTCCAGCCACGCTTTCGCGTGACTCTCTGTCTAATTCTCTTTTCTTCAAAACGCACTGGTGACACGGACGCGTCAACAACGCTTACGCGTCGCGTGCGTATTTTTTTTATATTTTTTTATGCAATATGCAGATGCAATGATAGTGTGGATTCTATGAATAATTCCAGGTTCAATGAAAATAGAATAAAATAAAACTCAAAAACAAACAAAACGAAATAAAATCAAAATTAAAGAAAAGGAACGATCATACCATGGTGGGTTGTCTCCCACCTAGCACTTTTAGTTAAAGTCCTTAAGTTGGACATTTAGTGAGCTCCTTGTCATGGTGGCTTGTGCTTGAACTCGTCTTGAAACTTCCACCAATGCTTGGACTTCCAATAAGCTCTATCAATACCAAGTAAATTTCTCAAGCTTTGATGGAGTTCTTCACAAGCTTTGAGCTCCCAAATTTGATCCTCATGTATGCCTGGATCCCAAATCTTGTTTCTGCACCCGTCTTCAAGTTGATCATCATGATTCCATCCGGGTGGTAAGCAATCGAAATTCTCACTAAGGCATCCAAACAACTTCCTAGACCCATTCATTCGAGCTCTACACCAACCCTTGCATTTAGACTTTGAGCTTTCCACCATTTTGAACCTTGCATGACAACTCCTACCACTAACCATCTTCCTCTTACTCTTAACGCCACAGAGAGCTCTAAGCTAGCCATCTGTCTCAAGTAAACCATATTCAAGTGGAATGAGAAAGCTAAGGGATATGAATTTTACCCACTTGAATGTTATATTGGGTGATAATGGCCTTTGGGGAGAGGTCTCCAGCAACTTTGGCAAGGTGATTTTAAGCTCCACTCCCTTGTGCTCTTCTTGGACAACTTCCACCTCATTGTAAGCTTCTTCAATTTCAACCTCTTCCTCTTGGTAGCTTTCTTCCAATTCAATCACTTCTTCATGGCTTTCCAAGGGCATGGGAGGTTGTGCTTCTTCTTCTTTAATCTCCATCTCTTAATCAACCTCTTCAAAGTCTTTAGCCATGGTATGCCTTGGAGGTTGTACACCCTTTTTGGCATCAAATTCAAATGTCTTGGAAGGAGGTTCTATGACTGGACTTTCCCATGGAGGTTCCGCATCTCCTAAGTCTGCAACCACTTCTTTCTCTTTAGTAATTACTGCTTTGTCAAGTTGTTTTAGTATAAAATTGTACTCATCCTTGATGATTTCCTTTTCAAGTATTCCTTCATCTTCAAGTACAAAATCCAGCTCCTCCTTGTTGTCTTTCTTCACTAATTCTTCAACCACTCCTTCGACTTCAAGGGTCTCCACTACCTTCATCTGTAGGGCCTCCTCTAGCTTCTTATGAAGTCTAGATTCGCGAAGATAATTCCTTCTTTCTTGTTCCATATCAATAGCATAACTGGGATCATCTTGCTCTTGGATTGATGGATGTGGGTGCTCTTCCATGGAGGGTGGTGATGGGATGGAAAGATTATTATGTGGTTAAAAAGGAAGCGCACTGAAGCTTGATGGTTGAATATTGAAGGTAGAGGGTTGGTCCATGCGGGATATAAGATTTTGGAGTGTAGAGGTGAGACCAATGATATTAGAGATGAGTGTGTTGTTATCCAATGGAGATGGTGAATACTGAGGTGGTGGTTCTGGGTATGGTTCATATGGTTCATATGGTTCATATGGTGGTTGGTTAGATGGATATTGGTTAGGGTCATATAGTGTTGTTCAGTAGTAGGGGGCTTGTGAGTATGGTGGTTCAAAGCTATGTGGAGGAAGGGGTTCATAGGTATTTTATGGTGGGTGTTGATTGTCACGAAGAGGTCCACCATAACCATTGTCGATAGTGCCTTGGAGGTGGTTGTCGCCAAGATGGTTGATCAAATCCTTGTGCCTCTTCCCATCTTTGATTGTCCCATCCATGACCCAAGCTTTCATTGTAATCTCCTCTTCCTGTAACATGATTGTAACCAAACTCATAGCCAAAGGGTGAGAATTCATAGTGGCTAATAAAAATTAAAAATAAAAGCAAATAAACAAGCAAAGAAAAATAAAGTAAAATAAAATAAATAAGAGAAAAGGTTTGAAAAATGTTTTTTTTTTTAAGATTAAAAAAGATAGCATAAGTTAGGTAAGAAAAGATAAGTTTTTAAATTAAAAGGTTTTGAAATTTAAATTTTGAAATTTGAATTTTGAAATTTGAAATTTGAATTGTAAATTTTGAAATTCGAATTTTGAAAAATTCAACAATATAAGATAAAGATTTGAAAAAGATTTAAATTTTGAAAAGGTTTGATTTTTAAAATTTTAAATTTAAATTTTGAATTTTAAAATTTAAATTTTGGAATTTAAATATTGAAATTTGAAATTTGATTTTTAAAATAAGATAAGATAAGATTTTAAAATTTAAAACTAAGATAAGATAAGATAAAAATTTTAAAATAAAAATCTGAATTTTTTTTCCGAAAAAAATCAATTTAAAAGTAAATATTTACCATAACCAATAATAAGGCACACGTTTGTAATTCCCCGGCAACGACACCATTTTGAAGAACGAAACTCTCGCGCGATCTAGAATTTTCACAAATAAATTCGCGTTGTAAGTATAGCTTCTAGATCGACAAGAATTCCTTTCTTACAAAAGTTTGGTTGTCACAAGTAACAAAATCCAATAAAATTTATAACCGAAGTATTTAAACCTCGGGTCGTCTTCTCAAAGAATTGCAGGGAGGTATGATTTATTATTGGTTATGTAAAAAGATATGTTTTTGGATTTTTTTAAAATAAGGAACAAGTAATTTAAATGACAGAAAAAATAAATTAATAATAATAAAATTCTCTTGGCAAGGTATAAGAAATTGAAGTCCTATCCTAGTTATCCTTATCAGGTGTGATGAGAATTAGATTTTGCTCCCACTTTAATTAACCTCTAACTATGAAGGTAAGTTAAGTGGATGAATCAATTTGATTTCTCAGATCCTAGTCAATTCCAAAGAAAAGACTAGAGTTATTGGAATACAAGTCAATCAGCAAATTCCAATGTTCAAACAACAGCTGAGTTTGATAACTCAAGTGTTATCAATTACATAGCCAAAGCCAAAAGGAGAAATAAATCTACTTGAATAAAAATGCCTTTAGATGGGAAGCAGCAGTAACATAAATAAAAGAAAGAAATCTTAAATCTGAAATACCTCAAATTGCATTTAAACATAAATTCAAGTCCTAACATGGAAAGGTTCAAAAGCCAAATTGAAAAGATAAAAAACAATTAAAGAAATAGAATAAATAAAACTAGAAAGTAATTTAAAGGAACATTGAACCTGTGATTGAAGAAATAATCATAAACTGAAAGGAATCCCAATTCTAAAAATCTAAGAGAGAGGAGAGAACCTCTCTCTCTAAAAGCTACATCTAAAACCTAAAATTTATGTATTATGAGCCATGTATGTTGAATGGATGCATTCCCCCACTTTATAGCCTCTAATATGTGTTTTCTGGGCCGAAAACTGGGTCAAAAACAGTCCAGAGATCGCTGGGGGCGAAATCTGCCACGCTGGTTTTTCGTCACTGCGGCGCGTCCGCATAGAGCACGCGGTCGCGTCCCATAGATATACGGCCACTATGGAAAATTATATATCAAATCAAAGTCCCGGACGATAGCTTTCAAACGCAACTGGAACCGCGTCTTTTGGACCTCTGTAGCTCAAGTTATGACCGTTTTAGTACGAGAGGGTCAGGCTGGACAGCTTAGCAATTTCTTCAACTTCTTGTATTCCTTCCACTTTTGCATGCTTCCTTTGCATCCTCTAAGCCATTCCTACCATGTAATCCCCGAAATCACTTAACACACATATCACGGCATCGAATGGTAATAAGAGAGGATTAATATTAGCAAATATAAGGCCAAAGAAGCATGATTTCAATCATAGCACAAAATCAAGAAGGAAAAAGTAAAACCATGCAAATAGTATGAATAAGTGGGTAAAGAGTTGATAAAAACCACTCAATTGAGCACAAGATAAACCATGAAATAGTGATTTATCAGTAGTACCACTCTCTCGCATTTCCCTCAAGAGAAAACGGAAGGGCAGTTAACAGAATAGAAGTTTCATTTGCACCATGACGCCTAACAGTAGAACAGGCTGTCTAAAAATCCCTTAGGTTCTTGATAGGCTCCTGAGCAGGTAAGCCATGAAACTTGGGCATCAAGTTGATTAATGCAGTTTTCAGTTCAAAATATGCAGCCAGATTTGGATGATGCACTTGATACGGTTGTAGTGTAAAGTCTGGGGCTGCTACCTCCTAGAGAGTGATCCTCCTAGGTGCCACCATGTTACCTGTGCCTAAATCAACCAGATTAGTAGAGACGGAGCTTGTTTCTTCCTCAGATGGTGCTTCAGATTCGCCCTCAGAGGCTAGCCTACGCCGAGCCCGCCTAATACGTGAAAGAGTTCTTTCAATTTCAGGATCAAATGCGGCTAAGCTCGGATCAGGCAGTGAACGCATCATTCAATGAAAGAAACATACAGCTCATGGTAATAAAATAAAATAAAATACGCAAAAATTAAAAATATGTACACTAATTAATAATTTAGCACACAATTGCAACTCCCCGGCAACGGCGCCAAAAATTGGTGGGTGCGGAAATTTTACCAATTAAGAAATCAATATAGGAAATACGTTGCAAGTATAGCTCTTAACCAGCAAAAATCTGCCTCATCAATTTAGAAATATTGTCACAAAATTAGAATAAAAATACTGGGAGTATGAGTCCCAGGTCGTCTCCCAACGAGTTGACAAAAAGGGTGCTATCTTATTAATCAGGAGTTTTTTGGGTCATTTTGAGTTTGGGCCATGGGCACAAGTATATGATTGTAAATTAAAGCAATGAAAATTAAAAGAGATTTATATTATTCTAAATAAAAGGCCTTGACTGGGAGAATGATTAATCGGAAGTTCTATCCTTGTTGGAATTCTCTCAAGTGCAGTATAAAGAGGTTGTTGGTTTCACTTAGTTAACCCTTACTAAATAAAGAAAAGTCAAGTGATTGAGCTAACTCTTATTTGCAAATCCTAGTCATTTCCCTTGGAAAGGTCTAGCGTTAGTAAATACAGAATTTACCAATAACTTCCAATTTAACTAATTACTTGAGCATTCCAACTCAAGTGTCTCCTTTTAATCAACCCCCATGTCAAGTTGGGAATCTACTCCATTGACATGAGAATTACTTGAATAGAATTAAAAAGGGAATAAAAGGAAGACATGATAAACAATAACTACAATTTAATTAAAAGTAAAAGTAATCCTTTGCATTAATAAATTCTAAAAATAATCCAATTGTAACTCTAAACAAGAATTAAGAATATGGAATAATAAAAGAGTAAGAAAACAAACTAGAATAGTATCTTCAACGGAGGTGATGACTCTTCAATATCCAAAGCGAAAGCAATAAACTATGAAATTATGAATGTCAAGAAAACCTAGAGGAAGAGTAATTTTACTCTAGATTCAGATCTAAAAACTAAAACTATGCTAATGAGAATGTGTCTTGAGTCTCTGCATGTTTCCTGGCTCTAGTCTGTGTTTTTGGGCCGAAAACTAGGTCAAAACTCGGCCCAAAATTGCCCCCAGTATTTTCTGTTAATTCTGCAGATCGCGCATGTGATGTTAGGACTTTTGCCAGTAAAGAATGTCATAAAAACAGTCGCGTTGTAGATATAGTCTCTAAACCGACAGAAATCCCTTCGTACAAACGTTTTGGTTGTCACAAGTAACAAATCCCTTTAAAATTGTTGACAGAGTATTCAAACCTCGGGTCGTCTTCTCAAGGAACTGCGAGGAAGTGTGTTCTTATTGTTGGCTATAAAGGTTGTAATCGGGATTTAGAAGATGAGAAGCAAGTAATTTAAATGACAAGTAAAGTAAATGGCAATTAAAATAAATAAATACTGTAAAGCAAACTTTTGGCAAGGTAAGAGAAGTCGGAGGTCCAATGTAGTTATCTCCCTCAACTATAATGAAAGTTGAATCTAAACTCCACTTGGTCAACCTTTACTAGGGCAAAGGAAAGTCAGGGGACTAATTAAATTGACCTTTGAATCCTCTTTATTTCCTAAGAAAAGGTTGGGATTACTTAAGTTCAACTCAATTAGCAAGATAACGATTATCAATTATATTGAGATTAATAACTGTTGAGTTACTGAATTCTTAACCAGAACCAAAAGGGGAAAAAGTAAAATTGATAGAATAATAAAAATATCCTTAGATGGGAAGCAATGGTAACTTAAATCAAAGAGAACAATCATAAACTGAAAATACCTCAATTATTATAAATTCAAATAGCAGTCTATAACATGGAAGAATTCTTAAATCAAATTATAATAATTAATTCAAATGTTGGAATAAATAAATAAAAGTAAAACTAAAATAAAAGAACATTAAACCTGGGATCCAGAGTTATTCTTAAAACAAGAAGAAATCCTAAATCCTAAAAGAGAGAGAGAAGATCTCCCTCTCAACTAAATCTAAATCATTGAAAGGTAAAAATATGCGAGCTCCTCTTGAATGGGTGCATTCCCACACTTTATAACCTCTGGTCTATGCTGTCTGTACTTGGATCTGGGCCAAAAAGGGCTTCAGAATTCGCTGGGGGCGTATTCTGTAAATTCTGATACGTGGCCTCTGTCACGCGTCCGCGTGGGTCACGCGGTCGCGTCATCTGGAGCTTTTCCTTGCCACGCGGTCGTGTCAGTCATGCGACCGCGTTATGTGCGTTCTGCTTAAGGCGCGCGGTCGCGTCAGTCGTGCGGCCGCGTCGCTCCTGATTCGTTCTTGGCACGCGATCGCGTCATCCATGCGATCGCGTGAATACCAGCTTCCTTCAAAGCTCCGTTTTGCTTTCTCCTTCCATTTTTGTATGTTTCCTTTTCCATCCTTTAAGTCATTCTGCCTTAGAAAATCTGAAACTACTCAACACACTAATCACGGCATCGAATGGAAATAAAGGTAATTAAAATAATTAATTTTTAAAGCTTAGGAAACATGTTTTTCACAATATGACATAATAAGGAAGGGAAAGTAAAACCATGCGATTAATGTGAATAAGTAGGTGAAGAGTTGAATAAATCACTCTAATTAAGCACAAAAGAACTCATGAAATATGGGTTTATCAACCTCCCCACACTTAAACACTAGCATGTCCTCATGCTAAATCCAAGGTAACTAATTAAGGTTAAAGTGATGGAATGTCATGCAATGCAACCTAATTTAATGCAACTACCTAAATGAATGATGCATCATGCAACTCTAATTTATTCACTCATATATAAAGCTTACATGTAGTCAAGTTAATTCACATTCTCAAGGAGTCAAGTATATATATATATATATATATAGCTAACCCTTAAATAATAAAGCATTTTAGCAAATGAGATGGGAAAGAAAATATTGTACAAACTTGCAAAACAATTAGTAAATATAAGCACAGATATATGTTGATGAGTTATAGAACCCTCACTAGATTTTGTGTTTACTCTCTAGTCACTCAGTGTTTCTTGGGTTTATTCACTCTATTTTTCTTTTTATTCTTAATTTCTATAGCTTTTTTTTTCATCTAACCAATCAACAATTATAGAATATAGTCATACCAAAAAGTCATGAGGTCTTTATTGAGGTTGTAATGGGGTCAAGGTAAGGATTTTATGTATAGGGTCAAGTGAGCTAATAAGTGAATCCTTAATTAGACTAAGATCTCACCTAACATACATATTTAGTAAAACAAAATCTCTTTACCTATTTTCCCATATTTCCCACTTATTGTTACATGCTCATGTTTCACTTTTTGCTTTTTCCATTCCATGTGCATTGCTTTTATTTTGCATTGGGGAATTTCTTTTGGATCCCCTTTTATTAAATGCTGAAAAATAACTCTTTTTTTTTTAATGCACATGGTAATTGAATCACTTAGATTTTTTTCATGAACATGCTTCCCAAATTTATTTTATTTCTTTTAACTTCTCTTACCTTTTTGTTTCTATCATCCATGTTCCCAAAAGGTTTTCCACATTTAACTCTATTCATGATTTTCTATCTTAAGCTAACCAAGGATTCACTTGGGATTTTCTTTTGTTTTTCTGCTTAAGGCTAGTAATTTGGCTAAATAGAATAAAGGAGTTTTAAAAGGCTCAAGGGGGCTAGCAAGGGTGATGTAAAAGGTAGGCTAATTTGGGGTGAGTGAGCTAAAATCAAATGATGGCCCCAATCATTCTCTTGGTATGTATCTATTCTATATTCTATAATTGGACATATAGATTAAAGCAAAGGAAAGAACATCAGTAAACTATACTAATTAATCCACTAATAAATCAGAATTGCAAACTAAACTAAATAGCTAAAATAAACTAAATGGCTAAAGTATGAACTAAAGATGGAAAATGCAGAAAATAGAGCAAAAATACATAAAAGCAATGTATAAGTACTCAGAAAATAACAGTAAAAAAAAAGAGAAAAATACAGAAAAATATCCAAAATAAAAGAAAAAGTATGTAGTAGTTCACCAAAATAAACGCCAAAGATGGCGACCTCCCCACACTTAAAATGAAGCATCATCCCCGATGCTCAATCAAGCCGGGTGTGAAGGAGTGTCATCACTGGTAGGGATGGTAGCTGGGGTCTCTGTGGCGGTGGTGGGCTGAGAGTCTGGCTGCTGTAGAGGGGGGACTGACTGGATCGGGATCTCCGGATCTGCAGCCTCAAGCTGATGTGGGGCCTCCTGCTGTGGTGTAGCGTGCTCTGTGCCTGCCTGCTGATGAGGCTCCTTCTCGTGCTCATCCTCCTCCTCCTCTGATGGCTCTGATGGTGTGTCGGGCTCGGAGGGGATGTCGGCGCCCTGTCTGATCATAAGCTTCAGATGGGAATAGCGTCGCCTGCTGTGGCACTCCAATCTCTCATACCGACGCCTGTTACGGCGCTCCATCTGATCAAGCTGGCGGAATAGACAGTGCACGAGGCGATAAACCGGCTTAGAGGCGGGTGGAGGTGCAGTGGTGGCAGCAGGGGCAGCTGGAGCAGCTGTGGATGAAGAAGGTCCATCAGACGGAGGGGATGTCTCATCAGTAGCAGTGACAGGTGGTGGTCTGTAGCCCAAAGCAAGGAAGTTCCTGCTATGAGGAATGATCTTCCTGCAGTCCGCTGCTGGTGGTCGCTCATCGGCATCCCTCCTCAGTGACCAGAATTTGCTTTCCCCTCAAGTTCACTGCATCTAGGGTAGTAAGGTAGTAGTTGCAATAGAATTCCCGTACCCAAGATGCATTGACCTCTGTCAGTGGTCTCTCCAGAAAGAACCAGCCCCATTGCTTGATTTGCTCAGTGGTGTATTGCTGGAGGGCTTCTGGAATCTTCAAGGTACGTTCCAGGTATAGATTTCTGGAGTTTGCAAAAGTCGGGTACCTCAGCTCACAATACCGGTTTGCAAATTTTATAGGATCAGTCGAAGGGAGCAGCTGATCAGCCTTTTCCTACTGTGTGAAGTTCTTCTCCCGCCATGAGGAATCGTGCATTAGAGCAATGATGAACTGGGAGGAATCTCTTCTCTTGCGCTTGCCAGTAGTCTTGCCTTTGCCTTTCCTTTGTGAGGCAGACATCCTGAAAAACAGAAAACCAGGAAATGGATAAAATAGGAAAGCAAATAGGCAATTTAAACAAAGGAAACTCAAAGCGGTAAGGGAGAAATAGAATAAGGAAAATGAGTAATTGAAATGTGGTTGAATTAATGTTAAATGGAAAGAAAAAAAATCAATATGCCATAGTGAGAAAGTTAGAGGAAGTGAAAGTAATCAGAAAAGAGATCAAGAGGGTTAGTATGGTAAAACGAAATGAGCAAATTAAAATTAGTGAGTTAGGAAAGTAAGTGGCAAAGAAAAAATTCCATATAACAAGGATTCACAGGTAAGAATAGAAGTACTCATAATCGAATAAAGAAAACAGGGTGATGCTGATTCGAATAGAAATAAAGAAATCAGAAATTGGAATCAGTGAATCACAAATGCAGGTTATGAACCAGGAAATCAAAGAGGATAAGAAAGTGGCCCTAGCATTCAAAACAAGAATGAAAACAATTTTCAAAAAATTTGGGCAGTATTTCGGCTAAAATTGGATTGTCCCGGAAAATAAACAGCAATCATATCAGTTCATATGAATTAAAAAATCAAGCTGCATGTACATAGATATAAAATAAACATATAAATGCAATCTAAACAACAGCAACATACAAGAAAGCAGCATATGAATCATGATTATAGCAGCAACAGATTTGCACATAGGATAAAACAGAAGTAAGAATAGTGCAAGTAAACAGTCCTAGATCCACTAACCACAGCCTAAGCTACCTAACAACCAAAAAATCCACTACAGCATGCATAGCTATCTATCCTAATGATGAACGGAAAAAAAATACAGAAAAAACGACGAACGGATAAAAGGGGGTTGCATTTTGCGGAACCTGGTAAGCGGAAGGGGTGGAACAGGGAAGAAGGTGGCTGCGGCGGCATCCGGCGCGGTGGTGGTTGGGACGAAAATGGGAGTGACGCGATCGCGTGGGGTGCGCGATCGCATGAGAGGGGGGGAAGAAGGGTGACGCGATCGCATGGGTCGCGCGATCGCGTCGCTGGAATTTGTGCTAAACGCACGACTCCAGCGCCGTTTTAGCGCAACTCTCTGTCTCCTTTTGGGGTGATGTGCAATCCATGTGACGCGATCGCGTCGCTCACGCGGTCGCATGGGGTTGGTATTGTGGGAGTGACGCGATCGCATGGGGTATGCGATCGCGTGGGCCAATTTGTGCGAAACGCACAGGGGCCGCACGATTCCAGCCCAACTTTCTGTTCGTTGGATCCTTACGCCGATATATATATCACGCGGCCACATGGGTCACGCGGTCGCGCGGGTGGTGTTTTCTGCGATATGACGCGATCGCATGGGGCAAACGGTCGCGTCGTGCATCCCTCTTTTTTTTTTTAACTGAAAAATGCAGGATGCAATGATTAACATGAATGCTATGCATGATTCCAGGTTAATGTTAAAATAAGAAAAAGGGTAAATTGAAAACAATAAACAAGAAATAGATTGAGAAAGAAGCGACCATACCATGGTGGCTTGTCTCCCACCTAGCACTTTTAGTTAAAGTCCTTAAGTTGGACATTGGAAGAGTATCCTGTTATGGTGGCTTATGTTTAAATTCGTCAAAAAATTTCCACCAGTGCTTGGAATGCCAATAGCCTCCGGGGTCCCAAACTAAGCACGCGAAGCTTCCGAACAACTTTAAATATATTGTTAGGCTCCCGGGAATACAAAAGTCAGAATAAACTTCAGGATTCCAAGCCTTGCTTTTAAATCCGCCTCCGTCTTGATCTACATGTCTCCATTCGGGTGGGTTAAAAAGTATAATCTCACCTTGGTGACCAAACGTTTTCCGTGATCCATATGATTGAGCATGATACCAATTCGTGTACTTTGAAGTGAAGCTTGGAACCTTATTGAACCTTGTGCACCAGCTCTGAGTACGAGCCATTTCCCTCTTACTCTTAAAGCCGCAGAGAGCTCTAAGTTGGCCATCTGTTTCAAGCAAACCATATTCAAGCGAGTTAGTAAAATTATAAGTTAAGGATTGTACCCACTTGAAGCTTGTATTAGGTGGTAATGGCCTTGAGACAGGTGTTTTTGGTGGTTCTACAAGTTCTGTTTCCTTGTGCTCTTCTGTGAATTCTCCCACTTCCTTGCAAAGGTCTTCAATTGTATCTGTATCCTGGTCAAAGTCTTCTATGTCTTCCTCATCACTCGAGTCATAGATTGGAGGTTGAGAGAAATCTACCTCCGCATCATCTTTATATTCACTTGGGGAAAATTTTTCGATCTCAGAGAATTCACTTGCGGACGCAAGTTCATCACTAGGAGAACTAGACTTGTGACTATCATCATCAAGGAAATTTGCTTCTTGGATTATTCCGTCTGATTCTTCGTAAACGACTTGCCTTGGAGATTGTACGGTATCCTCCTTAGCATCAACTGCAGCATCTTGGACGGAGTTTTCCTCAATTCTGGATTCCCAAGGAAGTTCAGCATCTCCTAGATCTTCAACCAACTCTTCTTCTTGAACAATGACAGCTTCTTCCACTTGTTCTAGTACGAATTCATTCTCTGTCTTGTCCACTGGAGTCTATAGTATTTCTTTCATGCTACGCTCTTCATCGGGCTGTCCACATGGAGCTGTGGTTGGTCCTTGTATATTTGAGCGCCTAGTGGCCCATTGAATTAGTGCTTGCTCTAGTTGTTGAATGGTTGTTTGAAATTTAATTACTGTTTCTTTTAGGCGATCTTCTGCTTCGCGGTTTACCAGACTTGGACATGATACAAAGGAAATTGGTGATGATTGGGAACGATTGGATTGGTATTGGGGTAAGGAAGGATCATATGATGGCAAATGGTGAAGAAAAGCTTGTGAGTGTGGTAGTTCGAGGTTATGTTGAAAGAATGGTTCATATGCACAGGGTGGGGCTTGTTGGTAGTTACAAGGTTGTCCACCAT
>NC_029788.2:77572975-77590297 GCF_000816755.2 Arachis ipaensis | reverse complement strand
ATAAAGATAAAAAGGAGAAACAAAAATAAATAAACAAGCAAAAGAAAAATATTTACAATAACCAATAATAAGGCACACGTTTGCAATTCCCCGGCAACGGCGCCATTTTGACGTTAGGACTTTTGCCAGTAAAGAATGTCATAAAAATATTCGTGTTGTAGATATAGTCTCTAAACCGACAAAAATCCCTTCGTACAAACGTTTTGGTTGTCACAAATAACAAACCCCTTTAAAATTGTTAACCGAGTATTCAAACCTCGGGTCGTCTTCTCAAGGAACTGCGAGGAAGTGTGTTCTTATTGTTGGCTATAAAGGTTGTAATCGGGGTTTAGAAGATGAGAAGCAAGTAATTTAAATGACAAGTAAAGTAAATGGCAATTAAAATAAATAAATACTGTAAAGCAAACTTTTGGCAAGGTAAGAGAAGTCGGAGGTCCAATGTAGTTATCTCCCTCATAAAGACTTGATAAAAACCACTCAAATGAGCACAAGATAAACCATAAAATAGTGGTTTATCAAGAGGATTAAGGGGAGATGAATTGTGGTTAGTTGTGTGTATAGAGAGGGTGGGGAGGGCTTTGAATGGTTTATTGTGTGTGTCATGAAGTGGGATTGAGGGAGGCTTATATAGAGGGAGGGGTTGGGTTTCTTGTTCGAAGAGGGTTGGTCACGAGTATGTATTGGGAAGGGGAGGGTGTCACGGGTTGGAGTTGGGGAAAAGGCTTGGGTCAAGGGATGAATTGGGAATGAAGGAAGGGAAGGAAATAGGGAAGCAGGCGTGAAGGGTGCAAGGAATATGGTCAAGAGTCACGGGCTGTGGTTCTTGAAGGGAGATGAAATAAATTTGATATGAAATTGATTTGGTTTAGGAATCTATTGGATATGATTTGGAATTATAGTAACAAATATAAGATGGAACCTAACTTGAATAACTCAACGCCTAACTTGAGGTTTTGTGGCACCTAACTCCTTGTAGAACTCTAGCCTAGTGCATAACTTAGGAAACCTGACGCCTAACTTCCCTTGTTGCTCATACCTGGCGCCTAACTTGAGGAATTCCAAGTTAGGCATGGACCAGGCAGAACCAAACCATTCCCAGTACACTTCATGTGGTGCCTAACTTGATGGAGCCAAGTTAGGCGCTACCCCTCCAGTGAGTAATGTCCAATTGTACGTATCATTGGCGCCTAACTTCAAGGGGTGAAGTTAGGCGCCACCCTTCGAGTAAGCATCGTCCAAAATTGGCTTGAATGTGGCACCTAACTTGAGGTTTTGAAGTTAGGTGCCACTCAATCTAAGCTTAGCGTGTCCATGGTGTCCAAAACTCTGTCTTCATGCACCTGTTTCTATTCTAATTACTCTGCATGATCCAAATACACGTAAAACAAAAGAAAAACAGTAGAAACTCAAACAAAACTAAACAAATAAAAAAATCAAAGCAAAAGAAATCAAACTAAAGGATACAAAAACATCGGGTTGCCTCCCGACAAGCGCTTCTTTAATGTCACTAGGTTGACGGTCAGTTATGCTAGTTCAGTAGATGAGTGGACCTTTGGCGATCAATCTCGCCTCTAAGATAGTGCTTCAACCTCTGGCCATTAACTGTAAACCTTCTGTTAGAATTCTCCTCCTAAATTTCTACATGACCATACGGTGATGCTCTAGTTACCACAAATGGTCCTGACCACCGGGATTTCAGCTTCCCGAGAAAGAGTTTGAGCCTTGAATTGAACAAAAGCACTCTCTGACCTGGCTCAAAGACTCTGATGGCAATCTTCTTGTCATGCCATATCTTGGTTCTCTTCTTATAGAGCTTGGCATTCTCATAGGCCGAATATCTGAATTCATCAAGCTCATTCAACTGAAGCATCCTCATTATTCCTGCAGCGTGAGCATCAAAGTTCAGAAACATGATTGCCCAGTATGCTCTATGCTCTAGCTCAATTGGCAAGTGACAGGCTTTACCATAGACCAACTGATAAGGGGACATGCCAATAGGAGTCTTGTATGCTGTCCAGTATGCCTAGAAAACATCATCAAGTTTTCTAGACCAATCCTTCCTTGAAATTTTGATGGTCTTCTCTAGAATCCTCTTGAGTTCTCTGTTAGAAACCTCAACCTGTCCACTTGTCTGAGGGTGATAGGGGGTTGCGACTTTATGACGGACTTCATACCTCTGCAGAAGTGACTTCCACCATTGATGAGTCCATATTTTCCGATGTATTTTAGCTTGATTTGAATGGATTTCATCACATAAACTCACACTTAAGCAGCAAAATAGCATACTTTTGTGTTATCTCCCTAATTTGGACCTAAATGTGAAAACATGCATTTTTATGCCTAAATTAGTGATTTTAATTCCACTTTTGTACCATTCGATGCCGTGATATATTTTGTGAGTGATTTCAGGTCATTTTGGCAAGATTGGTTAGACAAAAGTGGAAGAAAGCATGTACAAGGGAGAACACATGAAGAAAACAAGGAAAAACACACACAGACAAGTGTGCATGTGCACAAGTACCCATGCATACGCAGAAGAAGGAATTTGTATGTGTGCGTGCGCACAACCCTCTGTGCGTACGCACAGGGCCCTGCATGTGATTTCATTAATGAAACACATGCTGCGCAATTTCTGATGGCTTTTGGCCCAATTTTAGAAGGCTAGATGCTGAATTGAAGTGCTATATGAAGGGGATATCAACACATATGAAGGCAATTAGGACTTAGACTTTATTTTCCATAGTTTTACATAGTAGGAGTAGGAGTAGTGTAGATTAGGGAGAGCTCTCTTAGGGTTTTAATTAGGGTTCATATAGCATTTTATAGCAAGCTTTGATTTTGGATTTTGCTTCTTTAATTGTAAGTACTCTCAATTTCTTCTTTAATTACATTGTCTTTACCTTTATTTTCCTATGGTTCAAGTTACTTTGTTCATATTTGCAATTTTGAGTTTCTTGAAGTTTTGATTAATGAATTTCATATCTTATGCTTTCTTTATGCTTGATTGCTTGTCTCTTATTGATATTGTTGATAGTTGGTTATAGTTTTCTATTTTTCATTGCAATTTTCCATGCTTTACTTTTATGCACACAAGGTGTTTGTGAAAATGCCAATTATGAATTTTGAGTAGATTTTCACACCTTGGCTTGGGATTTGAGTTCCTAAGATACTAAAATCATAATGTCCGACATTTAGTGGTAATTCTTGGGTAGTTAGTTGACTCTTGTTTCCATTCACGCTATCTTTTTATCAACTAGTTTGGTAAGTTAGCTAGGGTTTATGGATTAGGGTCAATTATGCTTGCTTGACTTACTCCTCCATGTTAGGGGTTAACTAGGCGAGATTGACTCATCATAATTATCATAGTTGTGGTTATGGAGATGATAGGATTCCTTGGACTCTCATTCCCAAGTCAAGGCTCTTTATTGCATTTATAGCATTTTCACTAGTTTTGACCTTGTTTTTCCCTTTTAATTGCATTGATTTCAATTTTGATCATTTCTTAGTTCTTTTATTTCTTAGTTCCTTTAATCTTTAGTTCTTTGATTGCAAAACCCTTTGTCCTTACAACTGAAAGTGTAGCACTTCAATTGCACCCATGAGGAAGACGACCCGAGGTTCCATTACTCTCGGTTATGATATAAATTTGGAAAAAACTAAACTTTGATGTTGAGAGTTAGTTGTTGATTTGGCTATACTTGCAACGAATAGATTCTTATTTTGAGAAATTCCGAATCAACAATAATTTTCAGATCAACCATCACTAATGAGTGTCCTTGGGACACCAAACCGGCTGAAAATATATCTCTGAAGAAAGCTCATCACCACTTTGGCATCATTGGTAGGCAAAGCTACAGCTTCTACCCACTTGGACAAATAATCAACTGCCACTAAGATATAAGTGTTGGAGTATGAGGGTGGAAAAGGTCCTATGAAGTTAATACCCCACACATCAAATAGCTCAATCTCAAGAATCCCCTGCTGTGGCATTTCATGGTTGGCAGGGAGATTCTTAGCTCTCTCACATATGTCACAGTTCTTCACAAATGCTCTTGAGTCTCGGAAGAGAGTCGGCCAGTAAAAATAGCTCTGAAGGACCTTTGTTGCTGTCCGTTCACCACTAAAGTGGCCTCCATAATCAGAGGCATGACCCGCCAAAGAATCTGCAGTGTTTCCTTATCTGAGACACACCTTCAGATTATACCATCTGAGCATCTTCTAAAAAGCTAAGGTTCCTCCCAAAAGTAGTACTTTGCATTAGTCAGTAGTTTCTTTACTTGTTGTTTACTGTACTCTTTTGGAATGAACTTCATGGCTTTATAAGTTGCAATATCTGCAAACTATGGAGCCTGCTGAATGATAAAAAGCTACTCATCCGGGAATGGCTCAGTCACAGTTGAGGGTGGTTGCACTCCTTCTTCAGGTTCAATTCTGGAAAGGTGGTCGGCCACTTGATTTTATGACCCCTTTCTGTCCTTGATCTCAATATCGAACTCTTGAAGGAGCAGCACCCATCTAATCAATCTTGGTTTAGAATCCTGTTTGGTTAGAAGGTACTTCAAAGCAGCATGATCAGTATAAACAATAACCTTACAACCAATCAAATAGGACCTAAACTTATCAATAGCATACACAACAGGTAATAATTCTTTTTCTGTAGTTGTGTAATTCTTTTTAGCATCATTTAATACACGACTAGCATAGTAAATGACATGCATAAGCTTGCCTTGCCTCTGTCCTAAAATAGCTCCTATATCATAATCACTAGCATCACACATTAATTCAAATGGCAAATCCCAGTCAGGAGGAGCTATAATGGGAGCAGAGGTAAGGTTTGCTTTTAGAGTTTCAAAGGCATACAGACAGTCCGCATCAAATATAAAAGGAACATTAGCAACTAATAGGTTGCTCAATGGTTTAGCAATTTTAGAAAAATCCTTTATAAATCTTCTGTAAAATCCTACATGACCCAAGAAACTCCTGACTGCCTTAACATTAGTTGGTGGTGGTAATTTTTCAATTACCTCCACCTTGGCTCTATTAACCTCAATTCCCTTGCTTGAAATTCGGTGTCCAAAAACAATACCTTCTATAACCATAAAATGACATTTCTCCCAATTTAAAACAAGGTTTGATTCTTGGCATCGTCTCAAGATCAGAGATAAATGCTTAAGGCAGGATTCCAAATAATTACCAAAAACAGAAAAATCATCGATAATACCTCAATAAACTTTTCAACGATATTAGAAAAAATTGAAAGCATACACCTCTGAAAAGTTGCTGGGGTATTACAGAGTCCAAACGGCATTCTCCGATAAGCAAATACTCCAAAAGGACATGTGAATACCGTCTTTTCTTGATCTTGAGGGTCCACTACAATTTGGTTATATCCAGAATATCCATCTAGAAAAAAACTAAAAAGCATGACCAGCTTACCTTTCAAGCATCTAATCAATGAAAGGCAGGGGAAAGTGATCCTTCCTTGTAGCAGTGTTGAGCCTCCTGTAATCTATGCACATTCGCTATCTATGACGGTTCTTGTAGGAATTAGCTCATTCTTTTCATTCTTGATCACCGTCATCCCTCCTTTCTTGGGAACTACCTGCACAGGACCACCCAAGGTCTATTAGAAATAGGGTATATAATGCCGGCTTCCCATAGTTTCATTACCTCTTTTTGGACCACCTCTTTCATACTTGGATTGAGTCTCCTTTGTGGTTGCACAACCAGTTTAGCATCATCTTCCAGAAGGATCTTGTGCATACACTTGGTTAGACTAATCCCCTTTAAATCACCAATGGTCCACCCAAGAGCTGTTTGATGACTTTTGAGCACTGTAATAAACACTTCTTCCTCATCAGGTTTCAAGGAAGAGCTAATAATCACTAGATAAGAATCATTTTTACCTAGGAACACATATTTCAAAGAAAGAGGCAAAGGTTTGAGCTCAAGCTTAGGGATTTTCCCCTCCACCATAGGCGTGCTAGATAGGTCCTTTTTAGGTAGTGAATCATCAATCTCAAGTAAATCATCCTCAGAGAGAGGATCCAGAATATCATCAAGTATCTTAGCTTCTAGTACCTCTTGAACAAGTGGTTCAACAACATCAACTCTCATACACCCCTCAGAATCATTAGGGTGTTTAATAGCCTCAAACACATTAAGGACCACCTGTTCTTCATTGGCCCTCAGGGTTAAGTCACCCTTTTGCGCATCAATTAGAGCCCTACTTGTAGCTAAAAAGGGTCTTCCAAGAATAATAGAGGACTTTTTATCCTCTTCGATATCCAATATGACAAAATCAGCACGAAAAATAAATGGCCCAACTTTTTCAAGTAAACCCTCAACAACCCCCACAGAAATTTTAATAGAAAGATCAGCAAATTGAAGAGAAATACGAATGGGTTTTACCTCCTCAATTTGGAGCTTTTTCATCACTGAAAGTTGCATGAGGTTGATGCTAGATCCAAGATCACACAAAGGTCTTTGAATAGTGACATCTCTAATGGTGCAAGGAATTACAAACCTTCCTGGATCCTGCAACTTCTCAGGAAGGTTATGTTGAATAATAGCACTGCATTCCTTAGTCAACCCCACTATCTCATTTTCCTTGTAATTCCTCTTGTTAGTCAATAGTTCTTTCATGAATCTAGCATAGAGAGGCATTTTCTCAAGAGCCTCAGCAAAAGAAATATTAATTTGAAGCTTCTTAAAGACTTCTAAAAATCTAGAAAATTGCTTGTCTTTGGAAGCCTTCTGAAATTTCTGAGGATATGGCATTTTAGGCTTGTACTCAGGAGCCTTAGGCAATGTAGGATGAGTGTCAAGAGAGACTAGGAAGGGGTTGTCTGCACGCCTAGGAGGAACGTGCTCCACCTTCTCTTTCTTCTCCTCTGGAGCTTCTTTTTCAACTAACTCCTCATTGACCTTAGTCTCAGAACCAGCTACTTTACCACTTCTTAACTGAATAGTCTTGCAATCTTCTCTTGGGTTTACCACTGTATCACCAGGAAGTGTATTTGGAGGCCTCTTAGGTACTTGCTTGCTCAACTGGCCTACTTGCACCTCCAAATTTCTGAGTGAAGCTCTAGTCTCCTGCATAAAACTAGCCAGTAGTGCTTCCAAATTAGTGTTCTTCTGGGATTGAGAATTCGCCTGCTGACGTGGTTGTTGTTGATGAGACTAAAACTGGCAGTTATTATAATTATTCTGCTAAAAACCACCCTGAAAATTATTGTTAAAATTCTGTGGCCTTTGAGGTTGCTTTCTCCACCCCAAATTTGGGTGATTTCTCCACTCCTGATTATAGGTATTGGCATATGGATCATTATTGGGGTTTCTAGGAGCATTCCCCATGTAGTTGACCTGTTCAGAAAGAAATTGAGCATAATCATAATTCTCACCTTGCATAAAGCTACCAGTCATGTCATAAGGAGCCTCTTGAGGGGAATTATAAGCATTAACAACTGAAACCTGCATCCCACTCAAGTGTTGAGTAATCATATTAATCTGCTGAGACATAAATTTATTCTGAGCAAGAAGAGAATCCAAAGCCTCTACTTTCAAAACCCCTTTCTTCTGAGGGGTCCCAGAGTTCACAGGATTCTTGTTAGATGAGTAGAGATATTGGTTGTTAGCAACCAACTTAATAAGCTCAGTAGTTTCTTCAGGCATTGATGAATTACATCATCTACCTCTTTCTCTCATCTAAAAAGACCATAGAATTGATGAATTCTCATTCAACTGATGAAATTACATGAACTATATAATGAAATTGTGGGACATTTCTTTGATATAAGTCTTGCTTGAATTTCAGGTGAAAAGAGCAACAACAGAGGGAAAAAGCAAGAAAAAGGAGCTGGGCATGTGTGCTGGGCATGCCACTTCATGCAAATGCCACCATTTTGGATGGGCATGGCACGCCAACTATGAGGCGTGGCATGCCAGCGATGAGGCATGGCACGCCAACTATTATTCCCAGGGAGCAGGATTTGAGGGATTATTATGGGCGTGGCACACCAACTATACCTCCCAGAAAGAGTCCATGAAGAACTTCAATGGGTGTGGCATGCCAAGACCAGGCGTGGCATGCCAGCTATCTTTCCTAGAACATGGATGGACAAGCTTTACAATGCGCATGGCATGCCAGTTATGTTTTCAAGAAAAGGGAACTCCAAGCTTTATAATGGACGGTGGCACGCCAGGTATTCTGGCCAGAGAGGGATCTTTGAAGACTTGCAAGGGGCATGGCACACCAGCTCTATCCTCCACAATGGGCGTGGCACGCCAGGTCGAAGGCATGGCACGCCAGTTCAATTGAGCAGAGGAGAAAGGAAGAAGCAGCATCGAAGGCGTGCCACTTGGTACTTTGGGCGTGGAACGCCAAGCTTGTGAGTTTAACCATCATCATGAGCGTGCCACTTGAGTCCTGGGCGTGGCATGCCAGTTCACCAAACTAGAAAAGGTGCATAAAACTCCAACAAGGGTGTGGCACGCCATGTCGAAGGCGTGGCACGCCAATACAAACTCCCAGAGAAGAAGGGACAAGGACTCATCGAAGGCGTGCCACTTGAGACTTCAGGCGTGGCACGCCAACCTTGTTCACACCATGCGCGTCACTTGAGTCCTGGGCATGGCACGCTAGCTTACTGGACTAGAAGGGAATGTTCATCCACCACAATGGGCGTGGCATGCCAGACCCAGACGTGGCACGACAGTTCAAACTTCCAGAAAAGAGATTGGAGACCTTAATGAAGGCGTGGCATGCCAGACCTTGGCGTGGCACGCCAGTACAAGTGACCAGAAAAGAAGAGTGATGAGCTTAACAAGAGCATGGCACGCTAGTTCAAAAGTCCAAAAGAGGAGCTTGAAGATATCAATATGGGCATGCCACTTTGGATCTTTGGCGTGGCACGCCAGTTCAATATACATCATGGACATGCTACTTGAGAGATGGGCATGGCACGCCAAGCCGGCTTCACTAAGGGGGCCTGCCACCTGGTAGCCAGGCGTGGCACGCCAAGCCAAGCTGATGAGCTGGGCGTGGCACGCCAGTCACATGCCGCACACACATCACTCACATGCCTAAATTTAATGGTTTTTCTCTTTAGTTTTCAATTGTAATTTTCTTTTCCTTGTGTAATTTTCATTTCCAATAATAGGAGTAGTATAAATACCCCTTGAAGAGTACTGAAAAGGGGTTGGTGGCTTAGTTTGGAATTTGGACTTCACCTACTTTATCTTCTTCCATCTCTTGTACTTTTCTCTAAGCCATGAGTAGCTAAACTCCTTCTCATTGGGGGAGGGAGCTCTGTTGTACTTGATAGATTAACTGGTAGTGAATTTCTTCTACTCTTCATCTCTCTTCTATTTGTTAGAAGGAATTTCGTTCTTCATGTTTAGTGTTCAATTATCTTGGAAAAGCAATTGAATGCAAATTGGGTTTCATGGGAGCCTTGGAAAAGAAAACGTGAAACCATGCTTGAAATCCCTTCTCTCATTGAGTAGAACTGGGTTTTGGGATTGGATATGGTGATATGAAATATACCCAATTATTTGGATCTATGAGGATGTGTGGTAAAATCAGGGTCAAGCTTATCTCTCTTTGTGAGCAATTAGACCAAGGAATTAGCTGATTATCAAGATTTGAGAGATTGAATCACCAAGAAATTGGGGTTCAATTAATGATAATTGCCAAGAGGTTAATGAGTTACATGATTGAAGACGAAATGATCTAAATTTTAATCCAAAGAGAGCAACATCTCCCAACTCTAATGAATCTTCCCTATTCTTATCTTCCCTATTTGTTCCGAGGGTTACTTGAAACGTTGAGGTCGATCTCAGACGAGATCTTCTGGTTTGGCCAAGCCTGTCCTGTCTGACTTGTTGAAGCTTGAGGTGCTGCTAGTCCTTGATCACTGGGGGAGGGGGTACCTGCAAGAGACTTCGATGCTTAAGTCAGTACGGGCTTTAGGCAGGTTTTTTGTAGAATTAGAGTATGAGTTATACTTGGGTGCTCCAGTGTATTTATAGTGGTGTTTGACGATCTCTCTTTGAGATAAGTTTGTTATCTTATCTTATCTTTTGTGGGTGAGATCATATCTTTGGCCAACCGCACCTTAGTAGGCGGCGGGGCTTCGTTTTTGGACTTCTTTGGGCTTTCATGACGATCTTCTGAGCTCCCTGTAAAGAGGTCGGTAGTGGACCAACCTCTCATGAGGTCGGTCTTCTTGATTTCAGCCAACCCGGCCCTTATAGCTCGGACCAGTGTATGAACAGTATTATTTATAGCTTTCTTTAATTTCTGCTACCAACCCATTCCCCATTACAATTCAGTCATTTATATTTTTGCAATTTACTTTCATGTTCTTTATGATTCTGCACTTTATTGCTTCCCTTTATTTTTATGTCATTTACAATTTTGTTATTTAGAATTCTACACTCAACAATTAGTCTTGATTAGCTTGACTAAATCACCCAGTGACTAAAGTTGTTCAATCAATCAATCTCTATGGGATTTGACCTCACTCATTGTGAGTTATTACTTGACGATAATTTGGTATACTTGCCAAAAGGAATTTATTGTTGTGATGCAGTAAATTCTAGTCAATCAAGTTTATGGTGCCGTTGCCGGGGATTAAATTTGAATTGACAATCATTAAGTTAATGGGTACTTAGATTAAGCATTTTCTTTACTTTGTTAATTCCTTTAATTTCAATTCCTTATCTTCTTTATTTCTTTTAGCACTTGAATCCTCAATTATCCATTGTATATATATATCCATTCCAATAAGTAGCATACTAACTGTTTGATACTTTGCATCAACCAAACATGACTTACCCACCCTTCTTCTAAAAGGGTGTTCATCCTTGTTTTAGATTGTGTTTTGTGTTGTGTATGACAAGGAAGAGATGGCATTTCTAAGACTAAAAAGTGAGGCAGTAGCAAGAGGCAAAAGGGTAGTTGGTGAAGAAGAAGAAGAGAATCCAACCCAAAATATGGAGGGTGAAGCATACAATCATCAAGATGAAGTAGTGGGCAACCATGCTCCCCCACAGGAGAAAAGAGTATTAGGCTCCTTCATCAATCCCATCCCTAGGAATTGTGGGAGCAGCATTTTGAAACCCACCATACATGCCAACAACTTTGAGCTCAAACCACAGTTAATTACTTTTGTTTAGAATAGCTGCTCATTTGGAGGAAATGCTCAAGAAGATCCAAATCAACATCTAACCACCTTCTTGAGAATCTGTGACACAGTGAAGGCTAATGGTGTTCACCCTGACACCTATAGACTGCTTTTGTTCCCCTTTTCTCTTAGGGACAAAGCTTCCAAGTGGCTGGAATAATTCCCAAAAGAGAGTTTGATAACTTGGGAAGAGGTGGTGAATAAGTTCTTGCGAAAATTCTACCCTCCCCAAAGAGTTATCAAGTTGAGAACTGAGGTACAAATATTCAGACAACAAGATGGAAAGACTCTCTACGAAGCTTGGGAGAGATATAAAGAGCTAACAAGAAAATGCCCTCCGGACATGTTCAACGAGTGGGTGCAGCTGCACATTTTCTATGAAGGATTGTCTTAAGAGGCAAAGAATGCTTTAGATCACTCTTCAGGAGGCTACCTTAATACCAAGAAAACAATTGAAGAGGCCATAGATATCACAGAAACTGTGGCTAACAATGAGTATTTCTATGCCTCCGATAGAAACCCAAGGAGGGGAGTAATGGAGCTAAACCCGATGGATGCTCTGCTGGCTCAAAACAAGGTGATCACAACTCAATTGGCAGCTCTAACCAAGCAAATGGAGAAGAATCAAGTCTCAGCAATTAATACTCAAGCATCAGTGCAAGAAGGAGCTAGTCCGGAAGCTGAATATGAATGGGAGCAGGCCAACTATGTGAACAATCCACCCAGACAACCATATGATCCCAATGCCAAAACCTACAACTCAGGATAGAAGAATCACTCAAATTTTGGGTGGGGGAACCAGCAAAACCAATCCCATGACTATAAGCCATACCACTCCAACCTGTACAACAACCCCAGCCATCAATCACACAATCATAGATCCTACCACAACTCACATAATGCCCCCTTCTAACCCAATCAACAGTCACACAGCAACCATTCTCAAAATACATCATCCTCAACCCCACAACCATGTGATGACAGTGACAAATTTGCAAGATTGAAAGCCATGATGACACGAATGGCAGGAGATATTGCTGCTGCTGCAGAGAGACAAGCACACACTGACAAAAAGATAGATGCATACCAAGAAGAGGTCAGATCCAATATAAAGAACCAAAGGACAACAATCACAAAACTGGAAGCACAATTTGGATACCTATCCAAGAAGATGCCCATGTCTACAAATGCATTCCCAAATGATACCATGACTAACCCAAGGGGGGAATGAAAGGCTATCACATTAAGAAGTGAGAAAGTGGTGAAGGAGGCATCCTCAAGCCATAACTTGCAAGAAGAAGAGGCTGTCAATGACTCAGAAATCAAGGAGAAAGAAGAGATACATACCGCAGCCCCACCAAAGCAAGTCTTGAAGCCCTATATATCAAAGGCACCCTACCCACAAAGGCTGAGAAAAGATGGGCAGGACAGCCAGTTTTCTAGGTTCTTAGAAGTCTTTAAGAAGCTTCAAATTAACATACATTTTGCTGAAGCACTAGAGCAAATGCCACTCTATGCCAAGTTCCTAAAAGAGCTCATGACTAAGAAAAAAAATTGGGGAGAAAAAGAAATTGTAGTGCTCATAGAGGAATGTAGTGCCATCATACAAAAGAAGCTTTTCCAAAAGATGAAGGATCCTGAGAGCTTCCAAATCCCATGCATTATAGGGGATATTAGCATTGAGAAAGCATTGTGTGACCTAGGAGCTTGCATCAATCTTATGTCCATGGCCATGTTGAAGAGAATGAGAATTGAAGAGGCCAAACCAACAAGGATGGCACTTCAACTAGCTGACAAGACATTCAAGTTTCCCCATGGAGTAGTAGAGGACTTATTGGTTAAGGTGGGAGAGTTCATCTTTCCAGCTGATTTTGTAGTACTTGATATGGAAAAAGAGGCTAATGCATCAATCATACTAGGGAGGCCATTCTTGGTAATAGCTGGGGCTATAATTGATGTACAAAAGGGAGAATTAGTCCTAAGGCTACACGATGAAAAGATGGTATTCAATGTTTTTACTGCCATGAGTTACCCAAAGGAATCCATTGGAGAATGTATGATGGTAGACACAATGGAGAAACTGGTTCAAGGAGTCCTAGAAGAAGATCAATTTGAAGATGTAATGGAGCAAGAGTGATAAACCCATATTTTATGATATATTTTGTGCTTAATCTGAGTGATTTATTCAATCCTTCACCCACTTATTCATATTATTTGCATGGTTTTACTTTTCCTTCCTTATTATATGATGTATGTGAAAAACATGTTTCCTATGCTTTAAAATTAATTATTTTAATTACCTTTATTTCCATTCGATGCCGTGATTCGTGTGTTGAGTAGTTTCAGATCTTCAAAGGTAGGAATGACTTAAAGGATGGAAAGAAAATATACAAAAATGGAAGGAAAGCACAAAACAGAGTTTTTGAAGAAACTGGCAGCCACGCGATCGCATGGGCGATGCGGTCGCATGCCAGCGCGAAAAGGCATTGACGTGGCGCGCCTCGAGCAAAACACATATGACGCGGTCGCATGACTGATGCGACCGCGTGACAAAGAAAACTCCGAATGACGTGACTGTGTGACCCACGCAGACGTGTGACAGAGGCCACGCACCAGAAATTGCAAAAAACACTCATAGCGAATTTTGAAGCCCTTTTTGGCCCAGATCCAAGTCCAGAAGGCATAGACCAGAGGTTATGAAGTGGGAGAATGCATCCATTCAGAAAGAGAGTCTCCACTTTAGTTAGTTTTCATGATTTAGATTTAGTTTTGAGAGAGGTTCTCTCCCCTCTCTCCTCTCTTTAGGATTAGGATTTAGAATTAGGATTTTATGCGCTTTCAGGATTATCTCTTTATCAGGTTTAATATTCCCTTTTATTTACTTTTGCAATTTAATTTATGAATTCTTCCATGTTACAGATTACTCTTTTGAATTAATGTTATTTGAGGTATTTCAGTTTATTATTGCTTTCTTTTATTTACATTATTGTTATTCCCATCTGAAGACATTTTTATTCCAGTAGATTTACTTTTCTCCTTTTGGTCTTGGTTAAGAAATCAGTAACTCAGGAGTTATCAAACTCAAACATGATTGATAATTGTTATCTTTGTTAATTAAATTGAACTTCAATAATCCCAATCTTTTCCTAGGAAATAAATAGGATCCGAAGATCAAACCAATTAATCCCTTGACCTTCCTTTATCTTAGTAAAGGTTAACAAAGTGGAATTAAGATTCAATTCTCATCATCATTGATAAGGATAACTAGGATATGACCTCTAATTTCTCATACCTTGCCAAAAGTTTATTTATAGTCATTTATTTATTTTACTTGCCATTTAAATTACTTGTTCTTCATTTACTTTATTTGCTAATTAGACTATTCACTCCTCATTCTCAAAACCCCAATTTACAATCTCCATAACCAATAATAAGAACATACTTCCCTGCAGTTCCTTGAGAAGACGACCCGAGGTTCGAATACTTCGGTTATCAATTTATTTAGGGGTTTGTTACTTGTGACAACCAAAACGTTTGTAAGAATCGTTGATTTCTTGGTTTAGTAACTATACTTGCAACGAGAGTTTACTATAACCTCTAAACCATCAATCTTCAGTTCTTTCAAAATAGCGCCGTTGCCGGGGAAGTGCAATCGTGTGCCTTATTATTGGTTATTGTAAATATTTTTCTTTTACTTGTTTATTTGTCTTTATTCTCCCCTTTTTATTTCTATTAGCTACTATGAATTCTCACTCCTTTCGCTTTGAGTTTGGTTCTAATGTTATTGAAAGGAATGGAAGTTATAGCAGGAACATGCATCAAGGTCAAAACAATCAAAGATGGATGGAGCCAAGAGGATCTGATCAACCCTTTAGGCAACAACACCCTCCAAGATATCATGGACAAAGACCATTCTACAATGCATACCAAGCCAATAGACATGGTGGACAACCCTGCAATTACCCACAAGCCCCACCATGTGTTTATAGACCATCCTCTCAACATAACTTCGAACCACCACACTCACAAGCTCCTTTTCACCGTTCACCACCGTATGATCCTCATCTACCCCGATTCCAGTCCAATTACTCCCAAACATCACCACTTCCCCATGTACCATATCCAAATCTATCACCCCGAGAATCAGAGGTTCGCCTCAAGGAAACAGTAGATCAACTTCAAACAACCCTTCATCAACTAAAACAAGCAGTAAGTCTATTATCTTCTAGATGTTCGAACATTCAAGGACCTCCCACAGCTCCATGTGGACAATCTAACGAAGAGCGTAGCATGAAGGAGATACTAGAAACTCCAGTGGACAAGACAGAGCATGGCTTCGTCCTGGAACAAGTAGAGGAAGCTGTCATTATAAAAGAAGAAGAGTTGGTTGAAAACTTAGGAGACGCTGAACCTCCATGGGAATCCAAAGTTGTGGAGCATTCTGTCAAGGATGTTACAATTGATGCTAAAGAGGATTGTGCGCAATCCCCAGAGCAATTCTTTCATGAAGAACTAGACAGAACAACCCAAGAAGCAAGTCTCCTTGATAATGATAATCTCAAGTCAAGTTCTTCTAGTAATGAGCTTGCATCCGCAAGTGAATTCTCTGAGATCGAAGAATCTTCCCCGAGTGAATATGAAGATGATACGGAGGTAGATTTCTCTCAACCTCCAGTCTATGACTTAAGTGATGAGGAAGACATAGATGGCTTTGATCAGGACATAGATACATTTGAAGAATCTTGCAAAGAAGTGGAGAAATTCACAGAAGAGCACAAGAGAGTAGAACTCACAGAACCACTGGAACCACCTATCCCAAGGCCATTACCATCCAATACAAGTTTCATGTGGGTACAATCCTTAATCTTTAACTGTGTTTTTCCACTTGAATATGGTTTGCTTGAAACAGATGGCCAGCTTAGAGCTCTCTGCGGCTTTAAGAGTAAGCGGGAAATGGCTCGTACTCAGAGCTGGTGCACAAGGTTTAATAAGGTTCCACGCTTCAACTCGAAGTGCACGGATTGGCATCATGATCAATCAGATGGATCTCGGAAAACGTTTGGTTATCCTGGTGAGAATCTAATTTCTAAACCGCTCGAAAGGAAAAATATAGATCAAGACGAAGGCGGATTTAAAAGACAAGTTTGGGATCCTGGAATCTATGCTGACATTCGTCACCCCAGGAGCCTGACAATCTGTTTGAAGCTGCTCAGAAGCTTCACATGCCTAGTTTGGGACCCCGGAGGCTATTGGCATTCCAAGCATTGGTGGAGATTTATGGATGAATTCAAGCATAAGCCACCATAACAGGAAGCTCATCCAATGTCCAACTTAAGGACTTTAAATAAAAGTGCTAGGTGGGAGACAACCCACCATGGTATGATCGTTCCTTTTTTTTAATTTTAATTTTATTTTGTTTTGTTTATTTTTTAGTTTTATTTTACTTCATTGAACCTGGAATCATGCATAAAATTCATATTAGCATTGCATTCTGCATTTTACACAAAAAAAAGGGTGTGCGACGCGACCGCATTATCCATGCGATCGCGTCAAGTTGCAAAAAACACTTCCCATGCGACCGCGTCATTCACGCGGCCGCGTGACCTGGAGATCGGCGTAAAGATCCAACGTCTAGAAAGTTAGGCTGGAATCGTGCGGCCATTGTGCGTTTCGCACAAACGGCCCACGCGATCGCATCACTTGCACAACATCAATCCCACGCGACAGCGTGAGCGACACGATCACGTCGCATGGATTACACAACATCCCAAAAAGGAGACAGAGAGTTACGCTGAAACGACGCTGGATTCGTGCGTTTAGCACAATTTCCAGCGACGCGATCGCATGCCCCAGGCGATCGCGTCATTCACTCTTTAGCTATTCCATGCAATCGCGCCACTCACGCGATCGCGTCGACCCCTATATTACTCCAGCCACGCGACCGCGTGTCCTACGCGATCGCGTGGATTCAAATTTATAACCCCCAGTCACGCGAACCCTACCATTTGCGCCCCCCAAACCCCTCTCCTCCCTCTCTTCTTCTCCGATCACACCACCACCCAGCCACCATCACCGAACGACCGCCACCCCGCCGACCACCCAGACCCCGCCGCCACCCACCCCCTTCCTTTCT
>NC_029788.2:77535224-77572911 GCF_000816755.2 Arachis ipaensis | reverse complement strand
CATCCCCAGCCACCTCTCTGCCCCACTCTCCTTAAATTCGCCTACCAGGTTCCGACGAAACGCCACCCTTCTATAGCTAATAGCTAATTCATATTTTTTCTGTTTATGTTCATATTTAGGCTAGTTAGTTATGCATGTTGTAGTGGATTTTAGGTTGTTAGGTAGCCTAGGATGTGGTTAGTGGATTTAGGCCTGTTTAATTGCCCTGTTCTTGTTTCTTGTTTTATCAATTCGCAATTCTGCTGTTGCTATATGTTAGTAATGTTCATATGCTACTCTTCAAGTTCATGCTGCTATGCTCTTTCTTATTCATACTATTTAATTGCAGCTTTAATTTTGATTCATATGAACTATTCTGTTGCTGTTTATTTTCTGGGACAATCCAATTTTAGCCGGAATGCTGCCCAAATTTCTGTAAAATGTTTCCATTCATGTCTTGGTTTTGGCATTTTCAACTGTGCTTCCCTTAGATTTAACCAAACCAATTCATGAATGCCAGGGCAAGCTTTCTCATTCTCTTTGATTTCCTGGTTCATAAATTGCATTTTTGATGTTTAGATTCCAATTTTTGCTATTTCTATATCTATCTGAATCATCATCAACCTAATTTCCTTGTTTGGTTATGAGTTACCCGTAGCCTTTAATTGTGAATGGTTGTTACTTAGAAACTTATCATTATGCCACTTACATTAACCCACTTTTTACTAACTCACTAATTTTAACTTCTTAAACTCTTTTTCAATTCTAACCAACCTAACCTTTTATACTCTATCTTCTTGGTTTTTCACTTTCTCTTTAACCTTCTAACCATGGCATACTGATAATTTTTCCTACTTAACATGCCTTCTATTACATTTTGGATTGTGAATTCCTCTTTTCAGACTTTTAACTCCTATACAATCCTTAATGCACATTTACTTAACTCATTTTTCTTATTTTATTGCTCCTTTGCCACTTTGTGTTTCTTTTGACTATTTGCCTATTTGTTTTCCTATTTTTATTATATCCTGGTTTTCTATTTTTTCAGGATGTCTGCCACCCAGAGAAAGGGAAAAGCAAAGGCAACTACTAGCAAACATAAACGAGGAGAATCCGCTATGTCCATCATGGATATCATGCACGATGACTCCTGGCGGGAGAAAAACTTTACCCCGCAGGAGAAAGTCGACCAGTTACTTCTTGCTACTGATCCAGTAAAGTTTGCAAACCGATACTGTAAGCTGAGGTATCCGGTGTTTGTAACTTCCAGGAACCTGTACCTGGAGAGGACTCTGAAGATCCCAGAAGAACTCCAGCAATACACCTCTGAGCAAATCAAACGAAGAGGCTGGTTCTTCCTGGAAAGAAACTTGACTGAGGTCAATGCATCTTGGGTAAGAGAATTCTACTGCAATTACTTCAAGACTTCCCTAGATGCAGTGAACCTAAGAGGGAAGTAGATTCTGGTCACTGAAGAGGCCATAGAGGATGTTCTGAAACTTCTGCCTAAATCTGATCAGCTGGATGGTTATCAAAAAGCTGAGGAGGACATGCGCTTCATGAAATTTGATTGGGATGCAGTCAAGGCCAGGATAGCCCTTGACCCGACCGTTCCTTGGATTATGGGTCAAAACACTACCATGCCAAAGGGAATCAAGCGGATTTACTTGAATGATGAGGCTTGGCTATGGCATCAGATACTTAGCAACTTCATTATGCCGAGTACTCACGAGACTGAGATACCAGCCGCTATGATCATCCTCCTATGGTGTGTGATGGAGGGTAAGGACCTGTACCTGCCACGCTTTATCCGGTACTATATGGCCAGGGTCCACGTCCGAGGCACTCTTCCCTTTCCTTGCCTGATTACACAGCTAGGCCGTCGAGCTGACGTGCCTTAGGAGGATGCTGATGAAAAGCCACCTGCTGCAGAATGCAAGAAGATTATCCCTCATAGCAGGAACTTTCTAGCTTCTTTCTTCACTGCTACTGCTGAGACAGCCACACCATCTGCCGGGCCCTCTTCTTCCACAGCTACCCCAGCTACCCCTGCTACCATCACTGCACCTCCACTTGCCCCAGAGCCCGTCTATCATCTAGTGCACCGCCTGTTTCGACGGCTTGACCAGATGGAGCGTCGCAACAAGCGACGCTATGAGCACCTGAAGCTGATGATATGATCTGGTGACATCCCCTCCGAGCCTGACACACCATTTGAGGCATCTGAGGAGGAGGCGGATGATCACGAGGCAGAGACCCATCCACAGAGCGAGGCAGCAAAGGCAGGCACAGAGCAGGCCACGTCACATCAGGAGGCTCCGCCTCAGATCCAGGCTGTAGACCCCGAGATCCTTATCCAGTTAGCACCTCCTCTGCAGCAGGCAGATCCTCAGACCACCACCACAGAGACTCCAGCTACCCACCCTTCCAGTGATGACACCCCTTCACGCCCTGGTTGAGTGAGCATCACGGATGATGCTTCATTTTAAGTGTGGGGAGGTCGCCATCTCTGGCGTATTTTTTGGTGAACCACTACAGATTCTTTCATTTTATTTTGCTATTTTTCTGTATTTTTCTCTTTTTTTTTATTTTTATTCTCTTAGTACTTATAAATTGCTATTTTCATGTATTTATACTCTATTTTCTACATTTTGTATTTTCAGTTCATATTTTAGCCATTTAGTTTAGTTGCAATTCTAACTTATTAATTATAGAAATTGTGGATTGATTAGTATAGTTTACCCTTTTTAGCATAAGATAGATTAGTTTAATTTGAAAATATAAAAAGGGAGTAAACTAGGAACTTGAACATAATAGAAACAACCCACACCTTGTTTATATAGCATTATATGTTAGTTCGTTAACAACATTTCATCAAGGAGAAACTAAAACTTTAAAGCCATTCAAAATAAATTTTACATTGAGAATAATGGGAACTTTTAATTTTACTTGCATGACATACATAATTGATATATGATTTCTGAGTTAGAGAACACACAACCTGTGAGTTTTGAGCTTAATTGTATGGTTACATTCAAACCATAATTTTTATTCCTGTATGTTCCGTCCTTCTTATTTATTCTAATGTTCTTTACTTTGTTTTAATCTATATGTCCGATTGTAGAATAGAAATACATTCCAAGAGAGTGATTGAGGCCATTGTTTAATTTTAGCTCACTTATCCCAAAACAGCCTACCCTTTACATCACCTTTGTTAGCCCCCTTGAGAATGTGAATTAATTCAACTACATGTAAGCTTTATATACAAGTGGATAAAAAAATTTATTAGAATTGCATGATGCATCTAGGTAGTTGCATTTAGATTAGATTGCATTGCATGGCACTCCACCACTTTAACCTAACATTACTCTTGGACCTAGCATGAGGACATGCTATTGTTTAAGTGTGGGGAGGTTGATAAACCCATATTTTATGATATATTTTGTGCTTAATCTGAGTGATTTATTCAATCCTTCACCCACTTATTCATATTATTTGCATGGTTTTACTTTCCCTTCCTTATTATATGATGTATGTGAAAAACATGTTTCCTATGCTTTAAAATTAATTATTTTAATTACCTTTATTTCCATTCGATGTCGTGATTCGTGTGTTGAGTAGTTTCAGATCTTCTAAGGTAGGAATGACTTAAAGGATGGAAAGGAAACATACAAAAATGGAAGGAAAGCACAAAACAGAGTTTTTAAAGAAACTGGCAGCCACGCGATTGCATGGGCGACGCGGCCGCATGCCAGCGCGAAAAGGCATTGACGCGGCCGCATGACTGACGCGACCGCGCGCCTCGAGCGAAACACATATGACGCGGTCGCATGATTGACGCGACCACGTGACAAAGAAAACTCCGAATGACGCGACCACGTGACCCACGTGGACGCGTGACAGAAGCCACGCACCAGAAATTGCAGAAAACGCTCATAGCAAATTCTGAAGCCCTTTTTGGCCGAGATCCAAGTCCAAAAGGCATAGACCAGAGGTTATGAAATGGGGGAATGCATACATTCAGAAAGAGAGTCTCCACTTTAGTTAGTTTTCATGATTTAGATTTAGTTTTGAGAGAGGTTCTCTCTTCTCTCTCCTCTCTTTAGGATTAGGATTTAGAATTAGGATTTTATGCGCTTTCAGGATTATCTCTTTATCAGGTTCAATATTCCCTGTTATTTACTTTTGCAATTTAATTTATGAATTCTTCCATGTTACATATTACTCTTTTGAATTAATGTTATTTGAGGTATTTCAGTTTATTATTGCTTTCTTTTATTTACATTATTGTTATTCCCATCTGAAGACATTTTTATTCCAGTAGATTTACTTTTCACCTTTTGGTCTTGGTTAAGAAATCAGTAACTCAGGAGTTATCAAACTCAAACATGATTGATAATTGTTATCTTTGTTAATTAAATTGAACTTCAATAATCCCAATCTTTTCTTAGGAAATAAATAGGATCCGAAGATCAAACCAATTAATCCCTTGACCTTCTTTTATCTTAGTAAAGGTTAATGATAAACCACTATTTTATGGTTTATATTGTGTTTAATTGTGTGGTTTTATCATGATCCTTACCCACTTATATTTCCTTCCTGAAATTATTACATGATTGAAAACTGCTTCCTAGAGACTTTTAATTATGCATTTTAATTCTCCTTTATTGCATTCGATGCCGTGATCTGTGTGTTAAGCGTTTCAGGCTTTATAGGACACGAATGAGTTAGAGATTAGAAAGGAAGCTAGCAAAATGGAAGGAACACAAGAAATTGAGGAGATAACCAGCGAGAAGTGACGCGGCCGCATGGCTCACGCGACCGCGCAAAAGAGGAGAAATCGCAGTGACGCGGCTGCATGACTCATGCAACCGCGCGGATTGGAAAAGCACAAGCGACGCGAAGGCGTGGAGGACGCGAACGCGTGGCAGGGAAAAACGCGAATTATGCATCCGCATGGATGACGCAATCGCGTGACATGCGCGATCTGCATAATCTGCAGAATTCGCTGGGGGCGATTTTAGACCCTATTTTGACCCAGTTTTCGGCCCAGAACAGCAGACTAGAGCCAGAGAACATGCAGAAACCAAAGACAACATTCATTCTACAGAGTTTTAGTTTGGAGATCTAGTTTTTACTCCTCCCCTAGGTTTTCTCTCTGAACATTCATAGTTCTTAGGATTTACTTTTCGATTGCTCTTTGCATTGGGACACTGAGAAGAGTTATTACCTCATCAAGACTTCGTCATTCTAGTTCGTTTTCTTTACTTGGCTTACTCTTCCATGTTCTTTGCTTTGTTTAATTTTACCATTGGAATATCTTTTTGGATTATTTAATATAAGGATTATCTTTATTTTTAATTAATTATTTCAATTTTTATTTACAATGTCTTTCTTTAATTCCTTTTCATATGCTATGAATTTTACATTCACAATGAGCGAGTAGTTCCCTAACTTGATGGGGAGTTGATTGAAGGGAACCCTTGAGTTGGAAAGCTTGAAAGAAAGATTGTAATTGGGTTTATGATTGGATTGCCTTCTAGTCACTAACACCAATCTCTTTTAATTAAGTGGATTGCAACTTGTGAACAGACGTAGCATTCCAACTTGTTTGACTTTCCCTTACCTAGTAAAGGATAACTAAACAGGACAACTTTTAATTGTCAATTAATCTTGAGAGTATTCCAACAATAATAGGGATTCCAACTAATCAACTCCCAATCAAGGATTTTATTTACATTATTCAAATTCTCCAATTTAATTTCCTGCTTACTCAATTCAAACCTTTTTGAAAACCTCTGATTAATAAAATAGCACACTTTTCTGCAACTCGTTGGGAGACGACCTGGGATTCATACTCCCAGTATTTTATTTTAAATTTCTATGACACCTTTCTAAATTGATAAGTGGGTTTTTGGCGAGTTAAGAACTATACTTGCAACGTATATATTTAACAATTTTAAATTAGCCAATTTCTGCTACCATCAATTTTTAGCGCCGTTGCTGGGGAGTTGCAATAGAGTGCTAAAGTTATTAATTAGAATTTATTTATTTGTATTTTATTTTATTTTGCTACTATGAGCTGCATGTTTCTTTCGTCAAATAACGCGTTCACTTCCTGATCCAAACTTGCCAATATTCGATCCTGAAATTGAAAGGACTATTTCACGAATAAGGCGAGCTCGGCGTCGGTTAGTCCTCTCTAAGGGCGGATCTAAAACGTCAGTTGAAGAAGAAACCAGCACCCGTTCTACTGATTCGGTTGATTCACGTGCAGACGACATGGCAGAACCTAGGAGAATTACTATCTGGGAGGAAGGAGCCCCTGATTTTACAATGCAACCGTTTCAAGCGCATCACCCAGTGGTGGCTACAGATTTTGAAATAAAGACCGCACTGCTCAATTTGATGCCCAAGTTTCATGGCTTACCTGCTCAAGAGCCTATCAAGCACCTGAGAGATTTCCAAGCAGCCTGTTCTACTGTCAGGCGTGATGGTGCAAATGAAACTTCAATTTTGCTGAAAGCTTTCTCGTTTTCTCTTGAGGGAAAAGCAAGAGAGTTGTACTACACTCAACCCCTAGCAAATGTATCCAACTGGGATACACTCAGAAAAGAATTTTTGGAAAAAATCTTTCCATCTGAAGTTACTAATAAACTGAGGAAAGACATTTCCACGCTTGTTCAAGATGACAACGAAACTCTCTTTGAATACTAGGAACGCTTCAATAATCTTCTGGAAGCATGCCCCCACCACATGATTGACAAGATAGTGTTACTCAGCTATATCACACAGGGCATGAGGCCCCAAGATAAGACCACATTGGAAAGTGCTAGCAATGGGTCTATGAAGAAGTACAAGACCACTGATGAGGCATGGCAATTGATCAGCGACTTAGCTGAATCTACTAGGAACCACAGGTAGAAACAAGGCCGTTCAAAAGCCATCGCAGAAGTATCCTCTAGCAGAGAGACTGCTGCTCTAGCTCAGAGTATCTGTGAAATGACCAACTTGCTGAAGCAGATGCAATTGAATCAACAACAAGTTCAGCAAGCTCAACCTCCTCCACCACAGCAAGGCCAACAGTTAGTCCCACAGAGAGTTTGAAGAATTTGTGCTGATGAATGCCCGCAGCTCCAACAGGAAGACAACATGGTCGCATCCACTCATAACTTCTATGACCGCCCCAACCAAGGGTACAATCAAGGTGGAAATCATAACCATGGATGGCAGGACAATTCTAACCAGAACTGGAAGGACAACAATAACAGAGGAGGCAGAGACAATCAGGGAAATCAAAGGTGGAATAATAACAACAACAGGCAGCAGAACCAACCTTATAGAGCACCTCACCTGAGGCAATCCCAAGGACCACAGAATACCCAACAGCAGACCTCTCAAATTACTTATCCTTCTTCATTTCCTAATGATGAGTTACTACAATCTATTGATAGGAGACAACAGGCCATGGAAAATAACCTTAGTGCCACTCTAAATGGTCTGACCTCTGCTGTACATGCTCTCGCCTCACAGATTGGATCAATGAATAACCCCAGTAACCAACCTTTGAGCTCCACTGGAATTCCCTCTCAACCATTACCCAATCCAAAGGGAGGCATTAATGCCATCACCCTAAGGTCTGGAACCACACTGCAGGAGAGGAATTAGGAGGAGCCAAGCCCACCAGAACACGCCTCAGCTGAAGAGGTAGTAGAAATAGAAGATGTTGAAGAGGAAGAGGACATACAGGACATAGCTGAAAAAGAAGAAGCCCAACCACAGGAGGAAGCACCAAAAGGCGCAGACACTGCAGAAAACACCTTTCCCATTCCATTTCCATAACTTGCAAGGAAGCCCAGGAAGCAGCTGGAACCCAATCCTAAAATGGTAGAGATATTCAAAATGGTTGAGGTAACTGTTCCTCTTTTTGATGTTATTCAACAGGTACCTAAATATGCAATGTTTCTAAAAGATTTATGTATACATAAAGACAAAATTAATGAATTAGAAACTATTCCTTTAGGTAGTTCCATATCTGCTTTAATGGGAGGACTACCTGAAAAGTGTAGTGACCCAGGTCCTTGTATAGTTAGTTGTACTATTGGTGGTGTAGTAATTTATGATTGCATGTGTGATTTAGGAGCATGTGTTAGTATAATGCCTTTGTCTATATATGATATTTTGAGGCTCCCTCCCTTAAAAAGGTCCGCAGCTCGTTTTGTGTTAGCAGATAAAAGCATTATTACAGCGGCTGGAGTTGCTGAAGATGTTTTGGTGAACATTAAAGGGCTTACATTTCTCACTGATTTTTATATCTTGGAGATGCCCCATAATGACTCAGATAAGCCATCATCAATCCTACTTGAAAGACCATTCCTGAAGACATCAAAATTCAAATTGGATGCTTTTTCAGGAACATACTCTTTTGAAAAAGATGGCCGAATAGTAATCGTCAATCTGAATGGAGTCATAAACAACCCTCCAGAAGACCATTCTATCTTCCAGTGTGATGTCATAGATGAAACTGTAGCTGAATTTCACAAGGAAGAGTTAGAAGAGAGACACACTGGACAAGGTCCAAGTGTGAGGACCCTCTTAACTGACAATGAGGGCACTTCAGCATTTTCACAAGCTCCAGACAATCCAGAGCCTGCCCATGATCAGAAGTTGGAATTAAAACCTCTTCCTCCACATCTCAAATATGCTTATCTTGAAGATGAGCAGAAGTTTCCAGTTATCATTGCAAGGGAAATCACTTCTCAACAAGAAGAGCAGTTACCTGATGTACTGAGGAGGCATAAGAAGGCAATTGGGTGGAGTTTGGCAGACATAGTAGGCATCAACCCTCAAGTATGTGAGCACAGAATATTTTTAGAAGAGGGAGCGAGACCTGTCCGTCAACCCCAAAGAAGATTGAATCCCACTATCCTGGAAGTCGTCAAAAAGGAAGTGACCAGACTGTTGGAAGCAGGTATCATCTATCCCATTTAAGACAGTGAATGGGTTAGCCCAGTACAAGTGGTTCCCAAAAAGTCTGGAGTCACTACAGTGAAGAATGAGCATGGAAAGCTCATAGCAACTAGAGTTCAGAACGCTAGTCTGCATTGATTACAGGTGTCTCAACCAAGCCACCCGTAAGGATCACTACCCACTTCTATTCATTGATCAAATGCTGGATCGCCTGTCAGGTAAATCACATTATTGCTTTTTAGATGGTTACACAGGTTATTTCCAGATTCATATAGCTCCTGAGGATCAGGAAAAGACTACTTTTACATGTCCTTTTGGGACTTATGCTTACAAGAGAATGTCCTTTGGCTTGTGCAATGCACCAGCTACTTTCCAAAGGTGCATGATGAGTATTTTCTCTGATCTTATTGAAGACTGTATGGAGGTTTTTATGGATGATTTTAGCATTTATGGTGATTCTTTTAGCCTTTGCTTAGATGGATTATCTAGAGTATTAGATAGATGTATTAATACAAACCTTGTATTAAATTTTGATAAATGTCACTTTATGGTAAAACAAGGGATTGTACTAGGACATGTGGTATCTAATAATGGAATTTCTGTAGACCCAGCAAAGGTGAATGTTATTTCGAGTTTACCTTACCCCTCCTCTGTGAGGGAGGTCCGTTCATTCCTTGGCCATGCAGGTTTTTACAGGAGATTCATAAAAGACTTCAATAAGGTAGCACTCCCCTTGTCCAGATTACTGCAGAAAGATATTGAGTTCGAGTTCAGTGAGGATTGCAAACAAGCGTTTGATAAGCTGAAGACCACCCTGACTCAAGCTCCAATTGTGAGAGGACCAGACTGGAGCCAGCCGTTTGAAATCATGTGCGATGCTTCCAACCATGCAGTAGGAGCAACGCTAGCTCAGCGTGAAGGTAAGGATCCTTTTGTTATAGCTTATGCGTCTAAGACTTTAGACACTACCCAGTCCAATTATACTACCTCTGAGAAAGAGCTTCTTGCTATTGTTTTTGCCCTGGATAAATTTCGAGCTTATTTACTTGGTACTAGAGTAGTAGTGTATTCGGACCATGCAGCTTTAAAGTATCTATTAGCTAAAAAGGAGTCCAAACCAAGGCTTATACGTTGGATACTGCTATTACAAGAATTTGATTTAGAAATAAAGGATAGAAGTGGTAACCAGAATTTAGTGGCAGACCACTTGAGTTGCCTTGAGCACGTTAAGGATGATCCTACTCCTATAGATGATAATTTTTCATTTGATAACCTGCAAGCAGTATCTGAGGTAGTCCCTTGGTATGCACCTGTAGCTAATTATCTAGTTAGCCGCACATTTCCTCCAAACTTTTCTAAGCATCAAAGAGACAAGCTGAAAAGCGAGTCTAAATATTATATATGGGATGACCCATATTTATGGAGATGTGGCGCTGATCAGGTAATTAGACGGTGTGTGCCTCAATCAGAATTCCAGTCTATTTTAGAGGCATGTCACTCATCTGAGAGTGGAGGACATTTTGGCCCTCAAAGAACAGCAAGAAAGATCTTAGACAGTGGATTCTGGTGGCCTACTCTTTTTAGAGATGCTGTCAAGTTTTGTAAATCTTGTCTCCCATGCCAAAAATTTGGTAATATATCCAGGAGGGATGAAATGCCTCAACAAATTATGCTTTTCTGTGAAATTTTTTATGTTTGGGGTATTGACTTCATGGGTCCATTTCCAAATTCTAATGGTTATTTTTATATATTGTTAGCAGTGGATTACGTTTTCAAATGGGTGGAAGCAATTCCTACCCGCACTGATGATGCTAACACTGTTGTTTCCTTTGTGAGAAACCATATTATTTGTCGCTTTGGATCACCAGGGGCAATCGTGAGCGATCAAGGCACCCATTTTTGTAACAGGAGACTAACAGGATTAATGAAGAAGCATGGGATAATTCATAAGGTTGCGAAAGCATACCATCCTCAGACCAATGGGCAAGCCGATGTGTCAAACAGAGAGATAAAACGTATCTTGCAGAAGATAGTCAAACCTCATAGAAAAGACTGGAGCACCAGGCTACAAGATGCACTCTGGGCATATAGGATAGCATACAAAACACCCATTGGGATGAGTCCTTTCCGCTTAGTTTATGGAAAAGCTTGCCATCTCCCAGTTGAAGTAGAGCACAGAGCCTTTTGGGCAGTCAAGGAGTGCAACATGGGAATTGAAAAAGCCGGAGCTGAAAGGAAGTTGCAACTGCAAGAACTGGAGAGCCTTCGCCTAGAAGCTTATGAGAACTCAAGACTATACAAGGAAAAGATGAAGGCTGTACACGATCAGCACATCAAGAAAAAAGAGTTCCAACCTAGGGATTTAGTCCTCCTTTACAAATCTCGACTGAGGCTCATGCCAGGTAAGTTGCGATCAAGATGGGAAGGTCCATACAGAGTAGAGAAGTCCGAACCATACGGAGTTTACCACCTAAGTCATCCTTCAAGTTCTGAACTTATCAAGGTTAATGGACAACGCCTGAAGCTATACCATGGCGAGAAGATGCAGAAAAACAAGGAGCTTGAGATCTTCCTCTTGGAAGATCCCCACATAGCGGAAGATTGAGCTAGTGGAGCGTCCAACTTACGGACGTTAAAGCAAAGTGCTAGGTGGGAGACAACCCACCATGGTATGATCGTTCTTTTCTTTATTTTTAGTTTTTCTATTTAATAACTCTTCTCTTTATCAGTAGATTTCGTGCATCTGCATTTGCATATTCTTATTATTTTTATGTCTATAAAAAAATCAAATCAATAAATAAATAAGGGGACAAAATTACCCCAATGCTGAATTAAGAATTCAAAGATCAATGCACATATGATAAAATTAAAATAAAAAGTTGATACATGAGTATGGAATGTACAACGGAATTCTGGGTAGCTAGGTATGAATTCTAAGGTTACACTAAATATATATAGGCTGGGTTAAAGCTTGGGTTAATTAATGATTCAATTTATAAGCTCACTTAACCATATATGTATCCCTACCCCTACCTTGGCCCCATTACAACCTTGGAAAGGCCTCATGATGTTTGCATTGGTATATTAACTATTGTTGATTGGTTAGGAGAAGAAAAAAAGTTAGAGAACATGATTAGAGAAGGATAGAGTGATTACCCTATACACTAGAGAGATTAGAGCGTACATACATCATCAGTGAGGGTTCAATGCTTGAATTTTCATGTTCCCTGCTTTCATGAGCTATCTTCTTGCACTTTTATCTGTCTTACTGTATAATGATAGAATTAGTGGAATTTGATTTGCAATTATTTTGAAGAGCTTATTTACTTTTGATCAAGTGGGCTAGAATCATATAGTTGCATTCATGTATATAGGATTGCATTGCATTGCATGAGTTTATACATGTTCATACTTATTTATTTTATCTCCTTCAATTAAGCATGAGGACATGCTAGTGTTTAAGTGTGGGGAGGTTGATAAACCACTATTTTATGGTTTATATTGTGTTTAATTGTGTGGTTTTATCATGATCCTTACCCACTTATTCATTAATTTAGCATGCATTTATATTTCCTTCCTGAAATTATTACATGATTGAAAACTGCTTCCTAAAGACTTTTAATTATACATTTTAATTCTCCTTTATTCCATTCGATACCGTGATCTGTGTGTTAAGCGTTTCAGGCTTTATAGGGCACGAATGAGTTGGAGATTAGAAAGGAAGCTAGCAAAATGGAAGGAACACAAGAAATTGAGGAGATAACCAGCGAGAAGTGACGCGGCCGCATGGCTCACGTGACCGCGCGAAAGAGGAGAAATCGCAGTGACGCGGCCGCATGACTCATACGACTGCGCGGATTGGAAAAGTACAAGCGACGCAGAGGCGTGGACGACGCAAACGCATGGCAGAGAAAAACGCGAATGATGCGTCCGCATAGATGACGCGATCGCGTGACATGCGCGATCTGCATAATCTGCAGAATTCGCTGGGGGCAATTTTGGACCCTATTTTGACCCAGTTTTCGGCCCAGAACAGCAGACTAGAGCCAGAGAACATGCAGAAACCAAAGACAACATTCATTATACAGAGTTTTAGTTTGGAGATCTAGTTTTTACTCCTCCGCTATGTTTTCTCTCTAGACATTCATAGTTCTTAGGATTTACTTTTCGATTGCTCTTTGCATTGGGACACTGAGAAGAGTTATTACCTCATCAAGACTTCGTCATTCTAGTTCGTTTTCTTTACTTGGCTTACTCTTCCATGTTCTTTGCTTTGTTTAATTTTACCATTGGAATATCTTTTTGGATTATTTAATATAAGGATTATCTTTATTTTTAATTAATTATTTTAATTTTTATTTACAATGTCTTTCTTTAATTCCTTTTCATATGCTATGAATTTTACATTCACAATGAGCGAGTAGTTCCCTAACTTGATGGGGAGTTGATTGAAGGGAACCCTTGAGTTGGAAAGCTTGAAAGAAAGATTGTAATTGGGTTTATGGTTGGATTGCCTTCTAGTCACTAACACCAATCTCTTTTAATTAAGTGGATTGCAACTTGTGAACAGACGTAGCACTCCAACTTGTTTGACTTTCCCTTACCTAGTAAAGGATAACTAAACAGGACAACTTTTAATTATCAATTAATCTTGAGAGTATTCCAACAATAATAGGGATTCCAACTAATCAACTCCCAATCAAGGCTTTTATTTACATTATTCAAATTATCCAATTTAATTTCCTGCTTACTCAATTCAAACCTTTTTGAAAACCTCTGATTAATAAAATAGCACACTTTTCTGCAACTCGTTGGGAGACGACCTGGGATTCATACTCCCAGTATTTTAATTTTAAATTTCTGTGACACCTTTCTAAATTGATAAGTGGGTTTCTGGCGAGTTAAGAACTATACTTGCAACGTATATATTTTAACAATTTTTAATTCGCCAATTTCTGCTACCATCAGTTAACAAAGTGGAATTAAGATTCAATTCTCATCATCATTGATAAGGATAGCTAGGATAGGACTTTTAATTTCTCATACCTTGCCAAAAGTTTATTTATAGTCATTTATTTATTTTACTTGCCATTTAAATTACTTGTTCTTCATTTACTTTATTTGTTAATTTGACTATTTGCTCCTCATTCTCAAAACCCCAATTTACAATCTCCATAACCAATAATAAGAACATACTTCTCTGCAGTTCCTTGAGAAGACGACCCGAGGTTCGAATACTTCGGTTATCAATTTATTTAGGGGTTTGTTACTTGTGACAACCAAAACGTTTGTAAGAATCGTTGATTGCTTGGTTTAGTAACTATACTTGCAACGAGAGTTTACTATAACCTCTAAACCATCAATCTTCAGTTCTTTCAAAGAGCAACAAACATCATGTGGTGAACTACCACAAGAAAGCATGGAAGTTTCAATCATGCTAGACAAGGCAAACAAGGAGAAAGTGGAAGCACCAAAGTTGGAGTTGAAGACCCTGCCCCCAAGCTTGAAGTATGCTTACTTGGGGAACAATGATACTTTTTCAGTAATCATCAATTCAACCTTGAACAAGGAACAAGAGGAGGAGCTCATTAAGGTGTTGAGACAACACAATGATGCCATAGGGTGGACACTTTCATACTTAAAGGGAATCAGCCCTACTATGTGAATGCACAAAATCCTTCTTGAGGAGAATGCCAAGCCCTCAATACATCCACAAAGAAGGTTGAATCCATTCATTAAAGAGGTAATGCAAAAGGAAGTGCTGAAGTTATGGCAAGCAGGAGTGATTTACCCTATCTTAGACAGCCCTTGGGTAAGCCCGGTTCAAGTAGTTCCCAAGAAGGGAGGAATCACAGTTGTGCCAAATGAAAGAAATGAGTTGATACCAACAAGAATAGTGACTGGATGGTGCATGTGTATAGACTACAGAAAGCTCAATGAAGCCACAAGGAAGGACCATTTTCCTCTACCATTCATGGATCAAATGTTGGAGAAGCTTGCTGGGCATGAGTACTATTGTTTCTTGGACGGATACTCATGCTACAACCATATTGTAGTGGATCCTAAAGACCAAGAGAAGATATCTTTCACTTGCCCTTATGGTGTTTTTGCATATAGACGTATGCCATTTGGTTTGTGCAATACACCTGCCACATTCCAAAGGTGCATGCTATCCATTTTTCTGATATGATTGAGAGGTTTATTGAGGTCTTTATGAATGATTTTTCAGTATTTGGTGACTCCTTTCCTAATTGCTTACACCATCTAGCCTTGGTGCTCAAGAGATGCCAAGAGGCTAACCTAGTTTTGAACTAGGAAAAGTGTCGTTTTATGGTTACCGAAGGGGTAGTCCTTGGCCACAAAATCTCTAAGAAATGCATAGAGGTAGATAAAGCTAAGGTGGAAGTGATTGAAAAATTATCCCCACCTTGCAATGTCAAAGCAATTAGGAGTTTCTTGGGACATGCTAGGTTCTATAGAAGGTTTATTAGAGACTTTTCAAAAATTGCCAAACCTTTAAGCAACTTGCTTGTCTCTAATGTACCATTTATATTTGATAGAGAATGTATGCAAGCTTTTGATGAGCTTAAAAGCAAGCTCTCCTCTGCACCTATTATAGCACCACCTAGCTAGGATTTACCTTTTGAATTGATGTGTGATGCATCAGATTTTGCTATTAGTGCTGTCCAAGGACAAAGGAGAGACAAGCTAGTGCATGTCATTTAATATGCTAGCAAGGTTCTTAATGAAGCCCAAAGAAACTACACCACCACAGAAAAAGAACTACTTGCTATAGTCTTTGCATTTGATAAATTCAGATCTTACCTCATCGGTTCTAAAGTCATTGTGTTTACTGATCATGCAGCACTCAAATACTTGTTAACCAAACAAGAATCCAAGCTTAGATTGATTAGATGGATCCTATTACTCCAAGAGTTCAACATTGAAATCAAGGACAGAAGTGGAGCAGAAAATAAGGTGGCTGACCACCTATCAAGGATCCCACATGAAGAGGATGAAGCACATAGCCCTGGTGTAAATGAGAGTTTCCCAGATGAGCAATTGATGATGATCCAAGAGGCTCCATGGTTCACAGATATAGCCAACTTTAAGGCCATTGGAGAGCTACCTTCCAACATCAACAAATACTTGAAAAGGAAGCTCATCAATGATGCCAAGCATTACATTTGGGATAAGTCCTATCTTTTCAAGAGGTATGCTAATGGACTATTAAGAAGATGCATCTCCTATCAGGAAGGACAAGAGGTTCTTTGGCATTGCCATGGATCTATCTATGGAAGACATTTTAGTGGAGAAAGGACTGCAGCCATGGTGTTGCAATGTGGATTCTTTTGGCCTACTATATTCAAAGATGCAAAGGAGTTTGTAACAAGGTGCAATGAGTGTCAAAGAGTTGGCAACCTACCCAAAAAGAATGAGATGCCACAAAGATTCATCATGGAGTTGGAATTGTTTGATGTTTGGGGAATTGATTTCATGGGACCTTTTCCACCCTCATATTCAAACAATTACATACTAGTGGCTGTGGATTATGTGTCTAAATGGGTAGAGGCTATAGCAACATCAATAAATGATAACAAAGTGGTGATCAACTTCTTGAAGAAGAACATATTTAGCCGGTTTGGGGTTCCAAGAGCTCTTATAAGTGATGGAGGAACTCACTTTTGCAACAAGCAACTAGAGACACTCCTCCTCAAATATGGTGTTAAGCATAAGGTAGCCACCCCATACCATCCACAAACCAATGGTCAAGCTGAAATTTCAAATAGAGAGCTAAAAAGGATCCTTGAGAAGACTGTTGGAAACTCAAGAAAAGACTGGTCCAAGAAGCTAGATGATGCATTATGGGCTTATAGAACAGCTTTTAAAATACCTATTGGCATGTCTCCATGCCAATTGGTGTTTGGAAAAGCTTGTCATCTACCAGTGGAGCTTGAACATAGAGCATTTTGGGCTCTAAAGATGTTAGACTTTGATAATCAAGCTGTTGGAGAAAGAAGATTGCTGCAACTCAATGAGTTAGAATAATTCAGAACTCAAGCTTATGAAAATGCCAAGATTTAAAAAGAGAAAACAAAGAAATGGTTTGATCAAAAGCTGGCAAGAAGAGAGTTTGTAGAAGGCCAAAAGGTTCTTTTATACAACTCAAGGCTCAAATTTTTCCCAGGAAAACTAAAATCAAGATGGTCTGGACCCTTCACAATCATCAAGGCTTCTCCTTATGGTCATGTGGAGCTCATGGATGACAAAACACAGAGGACTTTCATTATCAATGGCCACAGACTTAAGCACTACTTGGGAGACTCACTGGATGAGCAAAGAGTGAACTAAAACCTCAGCTGAAGAGGAAGTACCGTCAAGCTAGTGACGTTAAAGAAGCGCTAGTTGGGAGGCACCCCAACACTCATATCCTTTCAATTTCAAGCTTTGTAGATTAGTTTATGTTTAGTCACTTTGGTTGATGGTTTTTTAGTTTCTAGTTGTTAGTTATTTAGTTGATAGTTTCTTAGACTTTAGCTTCAAAAATTTTCTTAGTCTTGTTGAAAGTGCAACTTTGCATGCTCCATTATGTGATGTCTTTAATTGGGTTGAGAAGCTGGCTGAGGAACTAAGTTTGGTGTGGCCACCAGCCCACTTAATTTTTTGGACTTACAACAATTTGATTAATCTTAAGAGTAAGCCAAAAATTTAAGTTTGGTGTGGCCACCATCATGAGAATTCAGTCGTGCATCCACATTAAGCCCAATAATTTGGCATTTTAATGCACCTAGTAACTTGGCAAGATAATTGAATAGGTTGCTTAATTGTGTACACATAGAGTGGAAGTGAAAGGGTATGAAGAATTCATTTTCTTCCACTCATTATGTATACAATAAAGTTTAATTATGAGCCAATTACTAGATGTAATGAACCTAAGTTTGGTGTCCAAGAGACACACAAAATGAAGGCTAATTAAATGGAGGAAAAGGAAGCAAATTTTTTTATCACTAATATGAGTTTGAAACTGAATTTTCAGGAAGAGATGGGACCCACATGATATTGAACACTCATCAAGTCAAGAGGTCAAAGTGTACTTCACACTTTGGAACTCAAAAACCTGAAGAAAGCTGAACAGCCTTTTGGGTTGGCACTCTCCCCACAATAAGCGCCAATATTAAGGTTGAAAACTTTAATTTTGGTCATCAATTGCATCCTTCCAGACCCTTCCTTCCCTCCCTATATATTGTTTCACTCACCTCTCTTCCTCACACCACTTACACTTCTTCTCTCATACCGAAACCCTCTACCCATTTCTCTACTTTTTTTCCTTCTTTCCTTCTTTCTTGCTTTCTTGATTGGGACAATCAAGTCCTAAGTTTGGTGTTGAAGCAAACCCTTGCTTTGCTTTCTTTCTCTTTCTTTCTTATAAACCCTTTCATCACCCCTCTAAACCTTCTTGTTACACTTCAATGGCACCACCAAAGGCCACTGGTTCAAAGAAGAGAAAGACCAAAGAAGCTTCCTCTAGCTCTTCAAGCTACAATGAGTTCAAGTTTCTCTCATTCTTCCACCAAAACCAGTTTTATGGGTGGGTGAATGAGAGGCAAATAATCTCTGAGGTTGGCTACCAACTAGGGAGAGATGAGCATATGGAAATCACTAATGAGATCAATAGTAAGGGCTGGGTAATCTTGTGCAACCCACCGAAGAATGTGGTAGTGAGCTTGGTGAGGGAGTTTTATGCCAATTCTGTTCCATAGCCAGGGCAATAACTCACTCATTTAAGCTATGTAAGAAGGAAAGATATTGACTACAGTCCAGCAAACCTAGAAAGAATGCTGGAAGTGAGGCGCACAAGATCCTCTCGGAGCTTTGAAGAAAGAATCCAGCAACTTGATCCCAAATTTGAAGACATTCTGAATAAGATATGCATCCTCAACACCGAATGGATCAAGGACAAAGATGGAAGGCCAAACCAATTTAGGAGAAGAGATTTGTGTCCCCAAGCTAGAGGGTGGCTTGATTTTATAAGAAGATCCCTCAACCCTACCTCCAACACTTCGGAGGTGACTATATAGAGAGTCGTGTTGATTTATAGCATAATGAAGGGGGAGAACATGAATGTGGGAGAGATGATTGTAAATAACATTCAGAGGGTGATAACAAGCACCAAGGACAGCACAAGGTTGGCCTTTCTAAGCATAATCCAGTGACTATGTGATGAGGTTGGAGTAGAGACTGTGATTGATGAAACCTTGCTGGAGCAAGACATGCCAATAACTGCCAAGAAGATAGAGAAGGTGGTGGCCATCAACCCACTACAAAGAGCCAGAGAACATAGGGCTCATGTGCAACAACCACAAGGGCCACCACAACAAGAAGAAGCATATGTTCAAGCACCAATTCCACAGTTTCAAGCAAAATTTCCAGAAGATTTTAATTGGGAAGAAATGCAAGGGAAAATCCACCATATGTAAGGAGACATCACCCAACTTATGGAGCATGATGGAGGCAAAAATCAGCCAGTTAAGAAATTATAATAAGAACGACGTTGTAAGTACAGTTCTTAACCAACAAAAATCCGCTTATCAATTTAGAAAGGTTGTCACGAAATTAGAATAAAAATACTGGGAGTATGAATCCCAGGTCGTCTCCCAACGAGTTGAAAAAAGGGTGCTATCTTATTAATCAGGAGTTTCCGAGAAATTTTGAGGGTTGAATAATAGAAAATAAATAATTGTAAATTAGCGCAATGAAAATTAAAAGAGATTTATATATTCAAAATAAAAAGCCTTAACCGGGAGAATGATTAATTGGAAGTTTTATCCTTGTTGGAATTCTCTCAAGTGTAGTATCAAGAGGTTGTTTTTTTCACTTAGTTAACCCTTACTAAATAAAGGAAAGTCAAGTGATTGAGCTAACTCTTATTCACAAATCCTAATCCTCTCCCTTGGGAAGGACTAGCGTTAGTAAATAGAGAATTATCCAACAACTTCCATTTTAACTAATCACTTGAGCACTCCAACTTAAGGGTCTCTATTTAATCAACCCTCAAGTCAAGTTGGTAGTCTACTCCATTGACATGAAAACTACTTGCACAGAATTAAAAAGGGAATGAAAGGAAGACATGATAAACAATAACTGAAAATTAATTAAAAGTAAAAGTAATCCTTTGCATTAATAAATTCTAAAAACAATCAAATTGTAGCTCTGAACAAAGATTAAGGATATGGAAGAGTAAGGGAATAAGAAAACAAACTAGAATAACAACTTCAATGGAGGTAATGACTCTTTTCAATATCCAAAAGCAAAAGCATAAAACTAGAAAAATATGAATGTAAAAGAAAACCTAGAGGAAGAGTGATTTCTCTCTCTAAGATTCCAAGCTAAACTAAAACTATGCTAATGAGAATGTGTGTTGAGTCTCTGCTCGTCCTCTGGCTCTAGTCTGTGTTTTTGGGCCGGAAACTGGGTCCAAACTCGGCCCAAAATCGCCCCCAGCGTTGCAATTTTTGCAGATCGCGCATGTCACGCGTACGCGTCAGTCACGCGTGGGCGTCGTTTGGCGATTTTCCTTGTCACGCGTACGCGTCAGGCACGCGCACGCATCGTTGTGCAAACTCCAATTCACGCGCACGCATGAACCATGCGTGTGCATCGCTCCTTGCTGATTGTCTCCTTTATTTCTTGTACTCCTTCCATTTTTGCAAGCTTTCTCTCCATCGTCTAAGCCATTCCTGCCCTGTAAAGCCTGAAAGCACTGAACACACAGATCACAGCATCAAATGGTATAAAAGGGGAATTGAAAAACACAAATTAAAGGCTTAGGAAGCAAGGTTTTAACCATAGAACAAAACTAGGAAGGAATTGTAAAACCATGTAATTTGTATGAATAAGTGTGCAAAGACTTGATGAAACCACTCAATTGAGCATAAGATAAACCATAAAATAGTGGTTTATCAGAGCAACAGAAGCAATGGGAGCAAATGCAAGAGAGCATCCAACAACTTCAAGGAAGTGTGGAGTATATGAAGGAGCAGCAAGGTCAATTCCATTGGGGAGAAATGCAAGGTAGCCTCAACAAAATTCTGGAACAACAAATGGTGCAATAGAGGAATCTTGCTGAGTTTAGGTCCCTCTATGAGGCTAGGACCACATCAAGAAGACAATATGACATAAATACACAAGCAAAGATGAATCACTTGTGTAATGTGGTAGCCATCGTGAACCCCAATTATCCAACATTCATGCAAGGAATGGAAGAGTTTAGTGCTAGGCAAAAGGAGATTTTGGCTAAGCACAAGGAAGATGAGAAGACCTACATGAGGAGGTTAGGCTTCTAGAAGCCAAGGAACACTCAAGCACAAAAAGGAGCCTCAACAAAGAAGAATGGTGATGAGTCCTCCAAGAAAAAGGATAAGGGAAAGGGGCCTATGCATTGAGCTGTTGATGAGTAAAAGGTGGTTGAGTCTCAATTGGAAGCTATTTTCTAAATTTGCTGCTTAGAAGTTTATTTTGATATGCTAGTTGTTTTTTTTATGAGTTTCAGAGTCCTCCTTTGAGTCCTTTATGTTTCAGTTTTTACTTAAGAAAGAAAATGTCTTTTGTTAAGTTTTAATACATTAATAAAATAAGTTTGCTTCCAAAAAGAGTCAATGATGAGTTTTTGCAAAATAAGAGTAAGAGACTAAGACCCAAGTGAGCTGGATTAAAAATAAGAGATGAGAAACAAGTGTAAAACCATGAATTGAAACTTGGAAGTAAGTAATTCATAATGAAACAACTAGACCTAGGGGACATAACAAGTAGATGCTAAAGATGACCCTTGAATATCAATAGAACCAAGAAGTAGTAAGCAAGACCCAAGGCTTTGAGCATCAACTACTAGGAGATAAGAAAGAAAAAAAAAGCTCAAAGAGCCAAGACCCTAGTAGATGCTTGTGGTGAAGATGTGTCAAGAAGAGAGACCTGAGCAAGTAAATTCTTAGGGGTGTTTCAACACCTAGTACCTTAAAACCAATTGGTTTGGGAGTGCTAATTGAAAGCTTACCTTAAAGGGTCGTCTTGAGACAAAATACTTAAAGTCGTGGTCAATCAAGGAAACAAAAAGATAATGAAAGAAGAAAAAGAGCAATCAAAAGAAAGATAATAAACCTTACTACTTCAAGGTGATAATCAATAGAAGGGGCTCTAAAGGCAAGCACTTAAAAGGGTCCTCAAAAGTCTAAGAGTTCAATGTGATATGAAAGCAATAACAAAGTTCATGCATGATTTGATACCTAGCCTCTATCTTTATTTTTGAATACATTCTCTTAAAGGTCAAGTTTCAATCAATTAGAACAATTCACATTGATTTGCTTGGGGACAAGCAAAATTTAAGTTTGGTGTTGTGATTACTTACATCATCTACCTCTTTCTCTCATCTAAAAGGACCGTAGAATTGATGAATTCTTATTCAATTGATGCAATCACATGAACTATATGGTGAAATTGTGGGACATTGCTTTGAAATAAGTCTTGCTTGAATTTCAGGTGAAAAGAGCAACGAAAGAGGGAGAAGGCAAGAAAAAGGAGCTGGGCGTGTGTGCTGGGTGTGCCACTTCATGCAAATGCCACCATTTTGGATGGGCATGGCACGCCAGCTATTGTTCCCAGAGGGCAAGATTTGAGGGATTATTATGGGCGTGGTACGCCAGAGCTGGGCGTGGCACGCCAACTATACTTCCCAGAAAGAGTCCATGAAGAACTTCAATGGGCGTGGCACGCCAAGGCCAGGTGTGGCACACCAGCTATCTTTCCCAGAACATGAATAGACAAGCTTTACAATGGGCGTGGCACGCCAGTTATCTTTTCCAGAAAAGGGAACTCCAAGCTTTATAATGGGCGTGGCACGCCAGTTATTCTGGCCAGAGAGGGATTTTTGAAGACTTGCAAGGGGCGTGGCACACCAGCTCTATCCTCCACAATGGGCGTGGCATGCCAATTCAATCGAGTAGAGGAAAAGGGAAGAAGCAGCATCGAAGGCATGTCACTTGGTACTTTGGGCGTGGCACGCCAGGCTTGTGAGTTTAACCATCATGATGAGCGTTTCACTTGAGTCTTGGGCGTGGCACGCCAGTTTACTAAACCAGAAAAGGTGCACGAAGCTCCAACAAGGGCGTGGCACACCAAGTCGAAGGTGTGGCACGCCAATACAAACTCCCAGAGAAGAAGGGACAAGGACTCATCGAAGGCGTGCCACTTGAGACTTTAGGCATGGCACGCCAAGTTAAAGTATCAATGGGTATGCCACTTGGTATTTTGGGCGTGGCACGCCAACCTTGTTCGCACCATGCGTGTCACTTGAGTTTTGGGCGTGGGACACTAGCTTACTGGACCAGAAGGGAATGTTCATGCACCACAATGGGCGTGGCATGCTAAACCCAGGCGTGGCACGCCAGTTCAAAATTCCAGAGAAGAGATTGAAGACCTTAATGATGGCGTGGCACGCCAGACCTGGGCATGGCACGCTCGTACAAGTGACCAGAGAAGAAGAGTGATGAGCTTAACAAGGGCGTGGCACGCCACTGCAGGGTGTGGCACGCCAATCAAAAGTCCATAAGAGGAGCTTGAAGATATCAATTTGGGCGTGCCACTTTGGATCTTTGGCGTTACACGCCAATTCAACATACATCATGGGCGTGCCACTTGAGAGATGGGTGTGCACACCAAGCCGGCTTCACTAAGGGGGTGTGCCACTTGGTAGCCAAGCATGGCACGCCAAGCCAAGCTGATGAGCTGGGCGTTGCATGCCAGTCACACGCCGCGCACACGCCTGATGCCAGGGCATTTTGGCCAGTTTCACTAACCTTTTCTTTACTGTTTTTAAGGTAGTTTCATGCATTTTCTTAGGAAATAAGCTATTTTTAGGTAGATATTCACTTACATCTTGATTCAAGCATACATTGTGCACTTTACATGATTTCATGAGAATTTTGCATGAATTATATGATAAATTGGATGATGTATGATCCCATGATTAAGAGCAAGACTTTGATGCACTTTGTTTGATTGATTTCAGGCCAAAAGAAGAAGAGAAGAGCCACGTTAGTGGCTACGTTAGTTATACTAACGTGGGCACTAACATGGAAGGAAGGAAAGCCACAACGTTAGTGAGAAAAGTTAGTGGCATTAACTTTGAAGAAGGAGGGCATGGAACGAAGACCCACGTTAAGAGTCACGTTAGCTACACTAACGTGAACTCTAACGAAGGGACAAAAGGCACCAAGCAATGTTAATGGGAAAAGTGAGCCCCAATAACGCTTGCGAAAGGGGGTATATGCCAACGTTAGTGGAAAAAGTGAGTGCCACTAACGTTTTCGAAGCAAGAAGACCCACGTTAGCTTCCACGTTAACTACATTAACGTGGGAACTAACGTGGAAGGAAAGGGAGATGCCAAAGTTAGTAGAAAATGTGATCTCCACTAACGTTGGCGAAGCAAAAAGACCCACGTTAACTTCCACGTTAACTAGATTAACGTGGTAGTTAACGTGGGCAAAAGTCCCACTTGGCAGCCTGACCATGCCTTCTGCAAACAAGAATAACTTGAGACACAAAACTCCAAATGAGATGATTCTAGTGGCATTAGAAAGTAGGATTATAGAGCTTTCCAAGCATATATGGCACTACATGGTTGACACTAAATTTGAGGGAGAAAACCTGCCCCGAAAGTGCAATGATGAACATGGTATCAACCTGTATAAAGGCCACCTCTTCACCTTCCAAGAAGTGTAACTCGAGTTGTAGAGCTTTAAATGATGTGCCTCTAAAGGCATTGGAAAGTAGACATCCAGGACTTTCCAACAATATATAATAGTATGGGGTGGACACTAAGTTTGAGCTCTAGAAACTAGCAATAATGAAGCCCTGATCGCTAGCGTTATTGGCACTCAAGTTTTCCAGTAACGCTGGCAACTATGCCAGCGACCATGTCCAATTCAAAGGGGCATAACTTGAGCTATGGAGGTCCAATTGAGGTGATTCCAGTTGCGTTAGAAATCTGACATTCAGAGCTTTCCAACGATATATAATACTCTATAATGGGCATGAAATTGGAGCACAAACAAGAGGCATCTTTTAAGCCCCAAAAACACCAACTGGGCAAAAAGTGCAACGTTAGCCACAATAACTTTAGCACTAACGCCATACTTGTATTGTTAGTGTGGCTAACTTTAGCACTAACTTTAGCACCTGGACCTCAACTTGACTCACTCTCTCTCAAGTCCACTTCAAAGCTCAAGCAAGCAAGCCCACAATTGTCAACCAATCAAGACCACAAGAAGCATCTAGAATAGGAATTTTCATTTAATTGTAATTTGCTTTTAATTTCATTTTGTAATTTAGGAGAGCCTATATAAAGGCCTTAGTCTTTACATTGAAAGCAATCTTGGAAAGGGGGGTCTGGAAATTCTGGAATGGGGGATTAAAGAGGGGTATTTGGACTCCCTCCCCTCACACATTTTTCCTTCTCTTTCTTTTAGTTGTAATTTTCATTTATGAATGTTGAATTTTCAATTTCAGTTTGAATCTTCATATTTACTTTTCTGTACTTTCTTTCTTTTCTATTTTTGTAGAGCAATGATCAACTAACTCTTTACATTGGCTTAGAGAGCTCTATTGTGATTCAATGGGTTAAGTCGAATTACAAGGAATTGTAATTCGATCACTTAAGATTGCCAAGGAGATCAATGAATGCATTGATTGAGGAAGAGATGAGAATGAACTTGATCCGGAGGATTGCAATATCTCTTGATCCCAATGTTTATTTTATTTTTAGTTCTTACATTTACTTTTCTTGCCATTTTACTTTTCTGCACTTTATTGCTTTCTTTACTTTTCTGTCAATTTACAATTCCTTGTTGCTTATTACTCCAATATGATTCGTCTAACTAGGATAATCAATTAACCATTGATTGCTTAATCCGTTAATCTCTATGGGATTCGACCTCACTCTTTTGTGAGTTATTACTTGACGACAATTCGGTACACTTGCCGAAGGAAATTTGTTGCGAGACAAGTTTTCCGTGCATCAACGCCACTCACATGCCTCAATTTAATGGTTTTTCTCTTTAGTTTTCAGTTGTAATTTTCCTTTCCCTGTGTAATTTTCATTTCCAGTAATATGAGTAGTATAAATACCTCTTGAAGAGTACTGAAAAAGGGTTGGTGGCTTAGTTTGGAATTTGGACTTCACCTACTTCATCTTCTTCCATCTCTTGTACTTTTCTCTAAGCTATGAGTAGCTAAACTCCCTCTTATTGGGGGAGGGAGCTCTGTTGTACTTGATGGATTAACTGATAGTGAATTTCTTCTTCTCTTCATCTCTCTTTGATTTGCTAGAAGGAATTTCGTTCTGCATGTTTAGTGTTTAATTATCTTGGAAAAGAGATTGAATGCAAATTGGGTTTCATGGGAGCCTTGGAAAAGGAAACATGAAACCATGCTTGAAATCTCTTCTCACATTGAGTAGATCTGGGTTTTGGGATTGGATATGGTGACATGAAATCTATCTAATTATTTGGATCTATGAGGATGTGTGGTAAAATCAGGGACCAAGCTTATCTCTCTTCATGAGCAATTAGACCAAGGAATTGACTGATTATCAAGATTTGAGAGATTGAATCACCAAGGAATTGGGTTTCAATCAATGATGATTGCCAAGAGGTCAATGAGTTGCATGATTGAAGAGGAGATGATCTGAATTTTAATCCAAAGAGAGCAACATCTCCCAACTCCAATGAATCTTCCCTATTCTTTATAGCTTTCTTTAATTTCTGCTACCAGCCCATTCCCCGTTTACAATTCAGTCATTTATATTTCTGCAATTTACTTTCATGTTCTTTGTGATTCTGCACTTTATTGCTTCCCTTTATTTTTAAGTTATTTACAATTCTGTTATTTAGAATTCTGCACTCAACAATTACTCTTGATTAGTTTGACTAAATCACCCAGTGACTAAAGTTGTTCAATCAATCAATCTCCGTGAGATTCGACCTCACTCATTGTGAGTTATTACTTTACGATAATTTGGTATACTTGCCAAGAGGAATTTATTATAGTGATGCAGTAAATTCTAGTCAATCAGACATCTTCTTCATGTGCAATGAACCTCCGCAGAATTATGAAAACACATTTTGGACATTTCACGTAAGCCTTCATAAAAGATCTCTAGCTGAGTCCCTTTCGAAAACATGTCAGGAGGGCATTACTTGGTTAGCAGCTTGTACCTCTCCCAGGCTTCATAGAGGGTCTCACCATCTTTTTGCCTGAAGGTCTGAACCTCCACCCTTAGCTTAGTTAGCTTCTGTGGTGGGAAGAATTTAGACAAAAATCCAGTGACCACCTTATCCCAAGTGTCCAGGCTCTCTTTGGGTTAAGAATCTAGCCACAGCTTTGTTCTATCCCTCACAGCAAATGAAAAGAGCATGAGTTTGTAAACCTCAGGATTCACTCCATTCATTTTCAAAGAATCACAAATCTGCAGGAAATTAGAAATAAATTGATTTGGATCTTCCTGCGAAAGTCTGTAATACTGACAATTTTGTTGCACAAGAGTGACTAGCTGAGGTTTCAGTTCAAAATTCCTTGCAGCTATAGGAGGCACACAATACTTTTCCCATAGAGATGTGGATTGGGAGCAGTGTATGAGCTAAGAACTCTTCTATTTTGCCATTCTCATTCGAAATTGCACATTGGCATTAACAGCACGATTATGATTCATAGTTGACTCTGCGGCTTCCTTTTCAAAAGTCTCACTCAGATTTTCACTAGCCTTGTAAAGTCTAGCTTGTTGCAAGCGCTGCCTCAAAGTATTTTCAGGTTTAGGATCAAAATCTGTAAGAGGTTCCTTGTCTTTGTTCCTTCTCATAAACAGACAGAAAACAAGAAAAGTAGAATTCTCTACGTCAGAGTGTAGAGAATTTCCAGTGAGGTAACCTGTGTAAAGAAATAAAATAAAACACTAAACAATTAACACAAGGAATTTTCGAAAATAGAAAAAATAAAGCTAGAAATTTCGAAATATATAAAAGGAAATGAATAAGAAAATTAAAATAAAATTAACCAGGTAACACCAAACTTAAATTCAGGAATTAAGGAAAAATAATAGCATAAATTTTCGATAATTATAGAGTAAAGTTATATAAAATTAAAGCTAAAATGCCTAATCTAAGCAATCAAACAACTAACAGTTGTCAATCAAAGTCAATTCCCGGCAACGGCACCAAAAACTTGGTGTGGAATTTATAACCCACAAACTAACCGGCAAGTGCAACGGGTCGTACCAAGTAGTACCTCAAGTGAATGAGGGTCGATCCCACGAGGATTGATGGACCAAGCAACAATGGTTGCGTGATTTACTTAGTTAGACAAACCGAAAAGAGTGTTTTAAGAGTTTAATTGCATTAAACAGTAAATTCAGGAAATCAGAAAGCAAGCAGTAAACAGGTTGTGAAATATATGGAGAAAACAGTTAAGGTTTCAGAGATATTTATTTTTCGGATTAACTTTTCTTACCAACTATTTTAATCATGCAAGATTCAATTCATGGCAAACTATATGTAACTAAACCCTAATTCCTAAGACCGTTTTAGTCTCCTCTAACCTTCATCAACCGCCAATTCCTTGGTCACTTGATTCCAATTAGAGGGTTAAGTTCAATTCTAGTTTATATGCCACAGAAATCCTAATTATCCAAATATAAGAGGACTATATGTCACGTACCCCGTTAATTCTAGATAATTAAAATTTAGGAGAAATTATTTTCAAACTGTTGTTCAAGAAAAGAGCTTTTCCAAGTTTTACAAGAACTCAATTAGAACAAGGGTCATACTTCCGTTCCACCCAGATTCATAAGATAAAGAACGAAAATAATTCTTGAAATTAAAATCAATACATGAATTAAAATAGAACAATAATAGTATTAATCCATAGAATAAATAGAGCTCTTAACCTTAACAGTAGAGGTTTAGTTGCTCATGTTTCAGAGAGAAAACTAGGGTTTTGTAAAACTGTAAATTGTGGAATGAGGTAAGAGAGAAGAGAAGAGCCCGAAGGGCTGATTCTTTTCCCTTTTATATCTAATCATAATTAATGTAAAATATATGTTTTAAAACTAAATAATATCTTTTCCTATTTATAAATAAAATAAAATTTTGAATCAGAATTAAATAACTCTTCGTAGCCTTCCTTGAGGATCATGGGGACCACTTTGATTCATATAGCTGGCACCTAACTTAGTGGAGGTGGCGTATAACTTGACCCTGGCCAAATGGAATGAGTCTTATGGTTGTAGCTGGCGCCTAACTTGGTGAAACCCAAGTTAGGCGCCACCCATGCAGTGAACTTGGAGTCTTTTCCCTTGTCCTAGCGCCTAACTTGGGAAAAGCCAAGTTAGGTGTCACCTATGCAGCATGCACTTAACGTGTAAATCCTCCTTTGGCGCCTAACTTGGGATTTCCCAAGTTAGGCGCCACCGAGGTCGAATTGCTGGAGAAGAAGTGTATACTATTATACATCATTGGAAAGCTCTATAAGTTAGCTTTCTAATGCCACTAAAATCACGTCAATTGGATCTCTGTAGCTCGAGTTATTCATGTTAGAGTGCAGAGAGGTCAGGGTTGACAGCATCATTCGCTTTCTTCTTTTTTTGTGCAAAAACTCCATCAAATCCCTCCGAATGCTACCTGAAATAAACAGAATTGCACAGGACTCAAAGTAGTATCAATAGTGGCTAAAAGATATTTAATTCTTGATTAAACTCAACAATTTGAATGCAAATTCACTATGAAAAGATAGGAAAGATGCTCACACATCAGTTCAACGCCCATAGAAGCACCATTATTGGCATTGGAGCCAGTAAGGAAGACCTTACTGGGTGTTCAACGCCCAACAAGCCACCATTACTGGCATTGAACACCAGTAAGGATGTCTTTACTGAGCGTTCAACGCCCAAGACAGCACAAAAGCTGGCATTTAACGCCAGTGAAAGTATTTAAGTTGGGCATTCAACGCCCAAAGAAACACAAGTCCTGGCATTGAATGCCACAATAGGGATAGTTGGAAACCCTAAGCCCACTAAGAACTTCCCTATTGAAGAACTAATAAAACCTAAGGTTCATGAGGAGCCCATTGAAGTTCCCTTGAATGCTTGGTTGAGGATCATAGAATCTGAAGAGTACTCTTCCTCTGATGAGGAAGAGGAAACTAGGGAAGAACAAGTTGCTCAGTACCTTGGACTTCTCATGAAGCTGAATGCCAAGTTGTTTGGGACAGAGCCATTGGAGGAAGAACCTCCTGTTAGAGACAGAGCTAGGATATGGTTGGATTCTCAACCCAAAGAAAGCCTAGACTCTTGGGAAAAGTTGGTCAATGCATTCTTGGCCAATTTTTTTCCACTTCAGAAGATGAGCAAACTCAGGGTGGAAGTTTAAACCTTTAGACAAAAAGAGGGTGAATCCCTCTACGAAGCTTGGGAAAGATACAAGCGATTGATCAAGAGATGTCCTCCTGATGTGCTCTCAGAGTGGACTATCCTAGGTATCTTCTATGATGGTCTATCTGAGATGTCCAAGATGTCCTTGGACCATTCTACTGGTGGATCACTCCACTTGAAGAAAACGCTTGAAGAGGCACAGGAACTCATTGAAATGGTTGCAAACAACCAATTCATGTACACTTCTGAGAGAAACCATGTGAACAATGGGGTAGCTCAGAAGAAAGGAGTCTTGGAGGTTGACACTTTGAATGCCATATTGGCTCTGAACAAGATCTTGACCCAGTAGGTCAATATGATCTCTCAGCATTTTCCGGAATACAAGCTGTAGCTAGCAGCATTCAAGACACCTCCTATGAAGAAGATGCTTATGATCCAGATCAACCCATGATGGAGGAGGTGAATTACATGGGAGAACCCTATGGAAACACCTAAAGCTTCTCACGGAGGAATCATCCTAACTTCTCATGGAAGGATTAACAAATGCCTCAATAAAGCTTTAACAATAATCAAGGTGGAAGAAACCAGAATAGGTTTAACAGTAATAAACCATTCCCATCTTCTCAGCAACATATGGAGACTTCTAAGCAGAGCCTCTATGACTTAGCAACCATAGTCTCTGAACTCTCTAAGACTACTCACAGTTTCATAACAGAAACTAGGTCCTCCATAAGAAATTTGGATATACAAGTTGGTCAGCTGAGTAAAAGAATCCCTGAGACCCCTCTTAACACTCTCCTAAGAAACACTGAAGTAAACCCAAGGGAAGAGTGCAAGGCCATCACTATAGACGTTGAGGCCAAATCTTAAGGGGATGCTCTGGCATTGAACGCCAGTAAAGGAGTCCTTACTAGGCGTTCAACACCTAAAGAAGAGCCATCCCTGGCGTTCAACGCCAGTAAGGGAGTCCTTACTAGGTGTTCAACGCCCAAAGTGGCACAACAACTGGCATTGAACGCTAGTAATGGGGCAACTGGGCATTCAACGCCCACTAAAAACTTTTCTATTGAAGAACTGAAGACAACTAATGCTCATGAGCAGACTATAGAAGTTCCATTGAATGCCTTGTTACAAATTATGGATTATGAAGATCACTCAGATGAGGAAGAGGAAACTAGGGAAGAGCAAGTTGCTCGTTACCTAGGAGTCCTCATGAAGCTAAATGCCAAGTTATTTGGAATACAGACATTGGAGGAAGAACCTCCAGTGCTCACCAAGGAACTCAATGCCTTGGTTCAGCAGAAACTACCTCAGAAGCTGCCGGATCCCAGACGCTTCCTGATTCCCTGTACCACAGGCACCATTAGCTTTGATAAGGCTCTGTGTGACCTAGGGTCAAGCAGAAACCTTATGCCACTATCTGTAATGGAGAAGTTAGGAATCTTTGAGGTACAAGCTACAAGAATCTCACTAGAGATGGCAGACAAGTCCATGAAAAAGGCTTATGAACTGGTAGAGGATGTCTTGGTGAAGGTTGAAAATCTTTACATCGCTAATAACTTCATAATCCTAGATACTTGGGAGGAAGAGGATGAGTCCATCATCCTTGGAAGACCCTTCCTAGCTATAGCCAAGGCTGTGATTGATGTAGACAGAGGAGAACTAGTCCTACAATTAGATGAGGACTATCTTGTGTTCAAGGTTCATAAACCTCAGTCTATCTCAACTGGAGAAAGAACCATTCATAAACATGGAGTGCTTCAACCACTCCTCTCAGTATAGAGCTTAATAGAACACCCAGACACCAATTCTAAGTTTGGTGTGGGGCAACCATCATTAAGCTCTGAGAGGAATGGCAGTAAAAAATGCCCAAGGGCTGGAAGGATAAGAAAATCCCCACTAAAGGCCTCTCACCTGGCATGAGAGTTATCTTCACTGACAATCCAGTCATTCCATACACTATGAATAGGGTCTTGTCTCTGGAACATGTGGAACTTATCCAAGAGAGCACAGGCAAAAAGTTTACTATAAGGAGCAAAATTCTGAGCCCCTATCCATCTCCGTAAGGAGATAACCGTCAAGCTAGAGACGTTAAAGAAGCGCTTGTTGGGAGGCAACCTAACCATAATTAGTTATTTCTGTTTTTCATTAAGTTTATTTTATTTATATCAGTTTAATTTTCATATTTGTTTAAGTTTATGATCATGTGCAGTAGTTAGAATAGAAACAAAAACAGTCAGAGCTGGAAACAGAACACCCTGGAGCAGAGACCTTGCTAGCGTTGAACACCAGCCAAGAGACAGAGACTGGGCGTTCAACGCCCCAAAAGAGACAGAGACCTGGCGTTTAACGCCAAAGAAGAGCACCCCAATGGGCGTTCAACGCCCATGAGAAGCATCAAACTGGAGTTGAACGCCAGCCAGGAGCAGGAGTTGGGCGTTCAACGCCCACAAGGGGCAGGGAACACGAATTCCTTAGCCTCTCAAGACCAGTGGGTCCCACAGAATCTCCACCTACCCCACTTTCTTCTCTCTCTTACTTTCACTCTTCCCCCACATACTCTTTTCTATAGACCCTAACCCAATCACATCCATATCTCTTTCCAAAACCATCATAATTCCCACCAACCCCCACCCACTTCAAATGCAAAATTTCCCACCCATTCATTAGAACCACAACCTATCCCACTCTTATAAATACCCCTTCTTCCTACCCTCCATACACATACCATTCATACACTAAATCCCCACTTGGCCGAATTCTCCCCTCTACCTCCATCTCCTCTATTCTCTTATTCTTCTACTCTTCTTCTTATTTTGCTCGAGGACGAGCAAAGCTTTTAAGTTTGGTGTTGGAAAAGCCTTACTTTTTGATTTCCATTCACACTTATGGCACCTAAAGTCGGAGAATCCTCTAGAAAGAGGAAAGGAAAAGCAATTTCTTCCACCTTCGAACCTTGGGAGATGGAGAGATTCATCACCAAAGTTCATCAAGACCACTTCTATGAAGTAGTGGCAAAGAAAAGGGTGATTCCTGAAGTCCCTTTTAGGCTAAAAAAGAATGAGTACCCGGAGATCCGAAGAGAAATCCGGAGGAGAGGTTGGGTAGTCCTAACCAATCCTATTCCAAAAGTTGGAATCTTTATGGTGCAAGAGCTCTATACTAATGCATGGGTTACTAAAAACCATGATACTAGTGTGAACCCACATCCAAAAAATTGGAGCACCATGGTCCAAGGGCGACCCTTGGATTTCAGCCCAAAGAGTGTAAAGTTGGTGCTCTATTTGCCAATGATGCAAGGAGACCCACATCCTTACACTAGCAGAGTCAATTTTGACCAGAGACTAGACCAAGTCCTTTCAGACATTTGTGTGAAAGGAGCTCAATGGAAGTGGGATACTCAAAGCAAGCCTATCCAACTGAGAAGGCTTGACCTCAAGCCTGTAGCTAGAGGATGGTTGAAATTCATCCAATGCTCTATCATCCCCACTAGCAATCAGTCAAAAGTGACCATTGATAGAGCCATCATGATTCATTGCATCATGATTGGAAGTGAAGTCGGGGTACATGGGGTAATACCTCAAGAGTTGTACAAGAAAGCTGAAAAGCCTTCCACCTTAGCAAGGTTGGCTTTTCCCCACCTTATTTGTCATCTATGCAATTCAGCTGGAATTGTCATAGAAGGAGACATTCCTATTGAAGAGGACAAGCCCATCACTAAAAGAAGGATGGAGCAAACTAGAGAGCCAGCACATGGGCCACAACAAGAGCATGTGGAGCTGCCTCAACAAGAAATCCCTGAGATGCCTCAAGGGATGCATTTTTCTCTCCAAGGCTATTAGGACCAATTGCACACTTCTCTAGGAGAATTAAGCTCCAGCATGCATCAACTAAGGATGGGACATCAAGAGCATTCCACCATCCTCCATGACATAACAAAAGATAAAGAGCCATGAGGAAAGAACAAAGAACCATGAGGGAAGAACAACATAGGCAGGGGCATGACATAGAGAAAATCAAGCACTCCATTGGATCCTCCAGAAGGAGTAGTAGCTGCCATCACTAAGGTGGATTCGTTCCCTTAATCCCCTGTTTCCTATGTTCTTTTTTTTTCTGTTTTCCATGTATTTTGTTTTATTGTCTGTTTCTAGTGCATGATCATCTTTAATTTATGTCTTAAATCTATGAAATATTCCATGCATCTCTCACCTTGCTTAAAAGAAAAATTATTTTATTTGAAAAAGAGAAGTGACATGCATGAGTTTCGAGTTTTATATTAGGAATAGTTCAATTACGTGATGTGGTGGCATTGCTTTTGTTTTCTGAATGTATGAATAAACAGTGCATAGTTGATGTTGGATTTAAGAATGTTGGCTCTTGAAAGAATGAGGATAAAAGTGAAGTATTATTGGTGATCTTAAAAACCCAAAAATTGATTCTTGAAGCAAGAAAAAGCAGTAAAAAGCAATTAAAGAAAAAAATATGCGAAAAAAAAAGAGAGAAAGCAAGAAGAAAAAGAAAAAGCCAATAGCTCTTTAAACCAAAAGGCAAGAGCAAGGATCCAAGGCTTTTAGCATCAATCATTAGGAGGGCCTAAAAGAAACACAATCTTGGCCTAAAAAGTTCAAATGAACTCCTCCCCTAACAATATGCTTGTGGTGTGAAGGTGTCAAGTGAAAAGCTTGAGACTGAGTAGTTAAAGTCGTGGTCCAAAGCAAAGAGTGTGCTTAAAAACTCTGGACACCACTGGCTAGGGATTCTAGCAAAGCTAAATCACAATCCGAAAGGGTTCACCCAGTTAAGTGTCTGTGGCATTTATGTATTTGGTGGTAATACTAGAAAACAAAGTGCTTAGGGTCACGGCCAAGACTCTATAGAAGCTGTGTTCACGAATCAAAAAGAGCTTAACTAAGAGAATCAATAATATCATCTGGATTTTAAGTTCCTAAAGATGGCAACTATTCTAAGCTTCAATGGAAAGTGAGATGCCAAAACTATTCAGAAGCAAAAAGCTACTAGTCCCGCTCATCTAATTGAAACTGAGCTTCATTGAAAACTCTGAAATTTATTGTATCATTCTCTTCTTTTTATCCTACTTTATTTTTGGTAGCTTGGGGACAAGCAACATTTTAAGTTTGGTGTTTTGATGAACGGATATTTTATACGCTTTTTCGCATCATTTCATATAATTTTCATTATGTTTTGTTTAAGTTTTTTTAAGTTTTCATAGGTTTTAGAGAAAAATTCACATTTTTTGATTCTACTTTGAGTTTGTGTGTTTTATGGTCATTTCAGGTAATTTCTGACTGAAATTGAGGAGTTTGAGCAGAAGTCTAATTCAGAGACAGAGAAAGGACTGCAGATGCTGTCAAGATCTGACCTCCGTGCACTTGAAGAAGCTTTTCCGGGGCTACAGAAGTCCAAATGGTGCACTCTCAACGGCTATAGATATCTAACATCCAGGGCTTTCCAGAAATATATAATAGTTTATACTTTACTTTGGAAATGAAGGCTCAAAACTGGCATTCAACGCCAGCCACCAGCCCCATTTCTGGCGTGCAGCACCCACATGGGAGTAGCTGGCGTCCAACGCCCAAAAGGGAGTCCTTAGCCAGCGTTCAACGCCCCTAATGGGTACTAGCTTGTGGGAGACACTCAAGCTCAGCCCAAGTACTCACCAAGTGGGCCCCGGAAGTAGATTTTTGTACTACAAGACTAGTTTATCTTATTTCTGTAATTCTGAGTTATCAGATTAGAATATATATACAAGAGTTCACCCTTGTTAAAAGACTCTTGCCCACTTTTACGTTTTCTATTGTATTTTTGAACAGCATGAGTCACTAACCTCCTAAGGTTAAGGTTAGGAGCTCTGCTGAGTTTCATGGATTAATAATATTACCGTTCTAGTTCAATATGGCTTATTCTATTCTCTTACGCATTCTCGTTCTTCATCTCATGAATTGAGGGTGACCCGTGACAATCACCCTTGTTCTACATGGGTTCCGTGCGAGTCCTAACACGGATAGCGTTGAGCCAAAGCTAGAGATTGCATTGGGGATTCCAATAGAGTACCTGGGCAACTTTGGATACGTGACATAAAATCCCATTGACCATGGGTAAGTGAGGTCTCTCTGGCATTAAGACTAGAGTCAGAGAAGCAGCACTTTCTGATCTAGAAGATCTGCCTTGTCTGTCACACCTTGAGTAGGATCGTGAAGGGGAGTGGATTGCTTAGAGCTTCATCTTCTGCTACAGTGAGAAACCTAGAGGTGGCTTGATGAGAGGACATGAGTCATCTCAACATGGTAGATTGCTGCAGGGGAGAAGGTTAACTTGATGAGAGGACATGAGTTAATCACTTGATGACAAGTCATCTTAGCCTAGTTTCACTAGTCTTTTTCTTTTGTTTTCAATAGATTTTATGCACTTTCTTGAGTCATAAGTAAGCCAATTGGGTAGAATTTCATGTTTTCTTTGATTCAATCAACCATGGATAAATTAATGTATTTTCATGAGATTTTGTGCTATAATTGTCATATATTATGAAAGAGAAACAATCTCATAATTTTGAGCATAGCTTTGATGTTTTTGATTGATTGATGATAGGTGAAAGAGCTTTGAAGAGGGTTGAAGAAAGAAGGAATGGCAAAGAGCAAGAGAGGACAAAAAGCTTGAGCCAAAGTTTGCCTCAAACTTTAGCTCAAACGTGAGGAAGAGCTTGACTTCACCCTAGAGGCATCAAAAGCTTGCGCCAACGTTTGCCTCAAACTTTGAGTCAAACGTTGGCGCCACAAAAAGAAGACCCAGGGAGCAAAAAGCTTGCGCCAACGTTTGTCTCAAACTTTGAGGTCAAACATTGGCGCCATTTGAGTATGAAGAAGAGTCCCTGATTGAAGGCTTGATTGAGCCACGTTTGCGCCAACGTTTGCCTCAAACGTTGGGCCAAACATTGGCCAAAGGACATGCAAGGGAGGATCCACGTTTGAGCTCAAGTTTGACCTCAAACTTTGAGCCAAACGTGGATGACAGCACGGGAGGCAATCTGCTACAAAAAGCTTGAGTCAGAGTTTGCCTCAAACTTTGACTCAAGTTTTAATGGTTCATGGCCCGGTTCTGACCCGGTTCACAAGTGGGTTTCTTTCCAACTCCAAGGGCAATCAACAGAGGCTTCTGTCAACCCAATTCCATCAAGAGCAAGGGCCCAATTCAAGGCTTGAAGATTATTTGAAGAGAGTGTATAAATAGCTTAGAATTTAAGTTTTTCA